>NC_069500.1:1043339365-1043551865 GCF_027579735.1 Bombina bombina | reverse complement strand
GAGAGTGCATACACCCACGAACTAAATACCTGCTAAATATATATATCTCAATCAAATCTGTGAGTTGAAAACATGATTGCTAGCTTTAAAATGCCATATTGTGATCATATTGAAACAAAAAATGTCCCTTTCACCACAAAAAACAGGCAAAAAGGCCTCAAATTACCCCCTAATGAGTGAACATAGCTGGAGATCAGTCAATTGCACTTCTAGTCGTATTCTATTATTATTTAAATATAAAGAAACAGTGTAATCTCCTAAATAAATGGCCCCTTCAATTGTAATCTGTACTTGTCAGTACAATCACATTCTAAACCAGTTAGTTAAACTGGTAATAAATACATTATCTTTCTAAACCAGTATACTGAACTGGTAATAAGTACAGGGAAGGGGGGTGCTGACTGTCTGTTAGTTAATAGAAATAAACAAGAAAAAAGTTGACAGTGCCCAGCACTCACATAGAACCATAGAGCAACTGTAATATATGAAACCGGGTCAAAGTCAGAAACTGGTTGTAGGATAAAACGTAACTTTTACTATTCCCAAATAAAATTGGCAAGGTGTACCAAGGGTGTATGATTCTATGTTACGCGCACAGACAACGCTAAAAGCCTCTGAGAAAGCCGCACTAGCGGCGAAATGCGCATCAGGCGTTGTCTGTGCGCGTGAGACCACTAATTACTTACTTTCCAGGAACTTTTATTTGATATATTCAGGCACTTGCTTCCTTATATTTGAATCCTCCTGCCATTCAGTCTTGCTCTTACTCCAGGTAATGTTGTTGGGGTCAATCCCCTTTGTTAGATAAGTTTCAGTGCAATCCGTGCATTTTTGTGAGTTGTGAGCTGGACTGGATTTCTAAACAATTATCCTGGTGTTAATTCTGTACCTGTGTCTCACGCTAACAGACCATACTCTTTTGTGTTTTTTATTCTAAGTTTTAAATGTTTGTCCTTACACTGATTCTAAGTTATACACCCTTGGTACAGCTGCCAATTTTATTTGGGAATAGTAAAAGTTACATTTTATCCTACAACCAGTTTCTGACTTTGACCCGGTTTCATATATTACAGTGAGTGCTGGGCACTGTCAACTTTTTTCTTGTTTATTTCTATTATTCTATTATTACAAGTCCAAAGCTTATTTTAATCAATTGCTGATAATCTAGGGAGTTCTAACATCTATATGTCAGGTAGATTTTGTGCACTAAATCCCTAACATAATAGACTTCTATGGGGGCACACAGTAACATTCATATCGGATATCATTTGAAAAAGCTAAATGGAAATAGTGAAATGATCATCTGAGTTAATGGAGGGACATTGATCTCAAGGAAGGGCAGAATTGTGGTACAGCATTAGCCTAAAACACACAGTATGGAGAAAGCAGTCCTGTGTATACAAACTCACATACGCTAATGTGTTGCTAACTGCCTGTACACTTATACCCTAAGTGATTTCTTTTGTAATCTTTTAATAACAAAATGTTGCAACCATCACCAGGGACTACAGTGTATCCTGCATTACCCTGGGTTTCTCTTATAAAGAGCGATTCTTAGAGCTATTGAAGCTCTGTAACACGTGAGTAGGATTGCTCAGCTGTATATCATCAAATTTTACAGTTTCATGCTAAGGTTTTCCTTCTTTCTTTTTTAGGAACATACCTGAAGATTTGTCAAAATTACTGTTATCCATCCAGTCTAAATTAAAAGGGACTTAAATTCACCTGAAAATGGTGGTGTTTTGATGGGGTTTGCATATATTGTATTAAGGTTTGAGTCACTTTTTATTGTTTGATTAACATTATTGTTCACTTGTGTTAAGAACCTGTCACTGTGATACATTTTGTTTTGGATATAATTTAAGTACTAAGCTGATGGTGCACTAATCTGATGTTGCTATAATAGTAGAGTTCTTTATGTAGTTCTCGTTACACTATTAAAAAGGGACAGAATTTTAGGTGTTTAAAAAATAGATAATCCTTTATTACCCATTCCCCAGTTTTGCATAACCAACACCGTTATAATAATATACTTTTTTCTTCTGTGATTTCCTTGTATCTAAGCCTCTGCAAGCTTCCCCCTTATTTCAGTTCTTTTGACAGACTTTTAGCCAATCAGTGCTGACTTCTAGGTAACTCAACGTAGGTGAGCATAATGTTATCTATAAGACACACATGAACTAACACCCTCTAGTGGTGAAAACTGTCAAAATGCATACAGATAAGAGGTAGCCTTCAAGGTCTAAGAAATTAGCATATGAGACTACCTAGGTTTAGCTTTTAACTAAGAATACCAAGAGAACAAAGCAACATTGGTGATAAAAGTAAGATGGAAAGTTGTTTAAAATGACATGCCCTATTTGAATCATGCACGTTTATTTTGGACTTGACTGTCCCTTTAATAATAATGTTTTACTTCAGATCTCAAAAAGCTCTAAATTTTACAGCTATATTTTTATAGTTCAACATGATAAAACAAAATCTAGTTGTGCTTTATATATGAGTTTTTTGTACCAAGATATAAAAACATTCACCTAGATTACCAGTTTTGCGTTCGTGTTTTAACGCTGAAAAAATGGCCATTTCAGCGTTAAAACAGCACTGCAGCCATTACAAGTCTTGTCGGTATAGCTGTACAGCAAGCCTTTTACCCTGTAACGCACCGTCAGTTTGCACACGTAAAAATTACGTTTTTTCATGGGACTTCCATAGCGCCGGTATTATAAGTTTTGTGGTGAGGCTAAAAAGCTTTCGTTGCAGCCTATACCGTCAGGATCCGTTTCGCAATCTGAAAGCAGTAGTTATGAGTTTTATGCAACAAAACTGTTACGTAAAACTCATAACTAAACTGTCACAAAGTGCACTAAAACCCCATAAACTACCTTATAACCCCTAAACCGAGGCCTTCCCGCATTGCAAATACTATATTAAAGTTATTAACCCCTAAACTGCCGCCCTCCCGCATCGCAAACACTATTTAATTATTAACCACTAATCTGCCGTCTGCCCGCATCGCCCCCACTATACTAAAGTTATTAACCCCTAATTCTGTCACCACTATAATAAAGCGATTAACCCCTAAACCCCAAGCCCCCCACATGAAATATACTAAATAAACCTATTAACCCCTAAACTGAAAGCCCCACACATCACAATAAACTAATTTAAACTAGTTACCCCTAAACCCAATGCCCCCATAACTTTATTTTAAAATTACAATTTCCCTATCTTAAATTAAAAAAACTTAACTGTCAAATTAAAAAACTAAGTTTAAACAATTAAACTAATATAATTATATAACTAATATTAAACTAACTACCAATTAAATAAACTATATTACACATTAAAAAAATCCAAACAATACTATAAAAATTACAAACTAATTACAAAGAAAAACCTACTAAATTACGAAAAATAACAATATTATCAAAAATAAAAAAGAATTACACCTAATCTAATAGCCCTATAAAAATTAAAAAGCCCCCCAAAATATAAAAAAACCTAGCCTACAATAAACTACCAATAGCCCTTAAAATGGCCTTTTGAAGGGCATTGCCCTAAGTTAAACAGCTCTTTTACCTGTAAAAAATAAAAAAACTAACAAAAACCTAATCTACCCATTGCCCTGAAAAGGGAATTTGTATGGGCATTGCCCTTAAAAGGGCATTTAGGTCTTTTGCATTGCCCTTAAAAGGGCATTTAGCTTGTTTACAAATAGCCCAAACCCTAAACTAAAAAAAAAACCACCCAAAAAAACTTAATAAAACTTATCATTAACCCCTGAAGATCCACTTACAGTTTTTGAAGTCCTGCTTAAACGATCTTCAAGATGAGGAAGAAGGAAGGCAGAGTCCAAGTATCAATAAATGTGTTTTATTGCGGAGCAGGCTTTCTGGTTACAAGGTAAGCTCCAATCTTACGCGTTTCACGCATGGGCAGATGCGTTTCATCAGAGATATCAGTCTCTGCTGATCAGGATCCATATAAAGAGGTGAGTGGCCTATCATGACAGGTATAGTCCTTTGCTCTTCAGGTGGAAAGGTTACCTGCAAGGTGTTTGATTGGGTGGTCACTCACTAATTAGTTTATATTGATCCTGTGCAGCCGTAGACTGGATAGAACAGATAAATAATGGGTAAATGACTTTAAATATAGAACTTGTTTATACATAATGTTTAAAACATATATATATATATATATATATATATATATATATATATATATATATATATATATATATATATATATATATATATATATATATATTTCAGTAGGTGCAGTGCTGTATGTGGTCACAAAAGTAAATACTTATTCCAAATGCTTGTTATATACATTACTTCAATACATTACTTAGAAATTAGTATATGTATTTACTCATTTGGAAATATGGGCCTCTTCAAATGAGAACAGTTAGGCAATGTTTTTAAAACCTTATACTTTGGTCGAACCCATTTATAAGGGGAATTTGACTTGTGAAATTATACTTAGCCTAACTGGAACAAAACTTGACAATAGCCCTTGATGTGACTTACAGTACTACTCTAAACATTATCATGCGTTAGAATAATTAATAACATTCTGTGATCTAATAACTTTAAAACAAATATTACTAGGCTGCTTTTGTAAAAAACTTTTGTAAAACCACTAAGAAATTGTATATTAAATTTACTAAATGCCTGTGGCCCCCTAATAGTGTTCAACTCATAGTTGTATATCACTACAGGTGTTAGGTGAATATATGAAAAGTAGGTGGAAAACTTCTCTAAGATGGATTTTAACAATAATAAAGGAGAAGATTCCTGTTGTGTAATACTATAGGGAAATGCTAGGGTATACTAGCAGCCTTGCCTGTTGTAGATAACAATGCAGGATAAGGGATTATGACTATTAGATGAGCATGATAAAAACATCTATAAATTAGCTAAAGGAAAAATTGTTCTTTCTATTATTGGAAGAGGGATAAGTCTAACTGGGCCTATGCTAAGGCTTTTGTTGGGTTCTTTTGTGTATATGTAATTTTGCTTATTTCTTCTAGTTTCTTATCTTTTCTCATTGTGTTTCTGTTGTTTATCCGGGGATTTTGATCTGGGAACAACTTGGATTCTTGGAGGGAAAAAAATCATATTCACTCAATATATAGATTCACATCATATCTTTTGTTCATGCCATGTGGTACCCTAGTTTGCAACATGAAGATCCAGTATACTTCTCTTTTGGATAGTGTTTTATTCCTGTCACCTCCCAGAGGATTGTTTATTATGTGTTCAATTGCTTTGAATGTGAAGTGCATCAGTTTTTGTGAATGTGTGTGAAAATGTTTGGCTACTGGTGTTCTGGGGAATTCTTCCTCTATGGATAAGAGATGTTCTCTTATGTGATCTTTTAGGGGTCGTGTAGTAATACCTACGTATTGTTGTTGGCAGTATGAGCATGTGATCAAATATATTATGTGGGTTGATGTGCAGTCCATTCTGGTGGTAATGGGATATGATTTGTTGGTTTGTGAGGAAGTGAATGTTTGGCACTTATCAGTATATTTACAACTTTTACATGGTACATGGCCACATCTGTAGTTTCCATTTGTAGGGGTTAGCCAACTAGTGGTTGATGGAGTTTTGCTATGGAACTTATGTGTGATCTTATCTCGTATTGTTGGTGCTTTTTTGGCTACAAATCTAATGTATTTCTGTAATTTGTCCCTTAGAATATTATCACTATTGAGAACAGGTAGATACTTCTTGATAATTCTGGTGATAGTGTAAAATTGGTTACTATAGTTTGTTACAAAACATATGTCTTCTTTTGTATCATTACTGTTAGATGTGCTTTTGGCTATTTTGCTATTTAACAACAGTGTCCTATCCATTCTCATTACCTGAGATTTGGTTTTGAGAAGCAAGCTTTTTTTGTAGCCTCTCGCTACTAGTCTATTTGTGAGTTTGTCTGCTTGTTTGGTGTATGACTGGAGAGAACTGCAGTTTCTCCACAGTCTAAGATATTGCCCCTTAGGGATGCCTCTATGTGTGTGTGGAGCATGGCAAGAGTCTGCTCTTAGTATCGTGTTTCTTGCTAGAGGTTTTCTAAAGGTACTAGTTATGATTTCTCCTTTACTGTTGTGTTCTAATGTGAGGTCTAGAAAATTGATGATGTGATCATCATTTTGATGTGTGAATGTCAGATTGAGTGTATTATTGTTAAAATAATTGATGATCTCTTGGATGGTGAGTTCTGTGTTCTTCTTGTAAATAAGGATTAGGTCATCTATAAATCTGCCGTATACTACTACTTTGTCCTCGAGGGCCAGTCCACCTCCAAAAAGATAAAGATGTTCGAAGTACCCCATATACAGGTTTGCATATGAGGGGGCAAACTTGGCCCCCATGGCTGTGCCACATTTCTGGAGGTAGTAATGGCCCTCGAAGACAAAGTAGTTATGTGTAAGAAGAAATCTCGTGAGTTCCTCAAGAAAAGTAATGAATTCCTCTGAATAACTGGTGTGTCTCCTCAGCATATAAGTGAGGGCTGTGAGGCCTTCCTCGTGGGGAATGCTCGAATACAGAGCTGAGACATCTATGGATAACCAAGTGTAATCATCCTGCCATGTTATTGCTTGAATTTGTTGTATTAGATGTGTACTGTCACGTATGTACCCAGGCAAGGATTTGACTATGGGTTGTAGTATATTTTCTAGCCAGTTGCCTACTCTTTCGCACAGTGAGCCTCTGCGGGCTACTATGGGTCTGCCAGGTGTGTCTATAAGAGTTTTATGTATTTTAGGGACTGTGCGGAATGTAGGGATGGTGGGGTATTTTACTAGGCAATAAGTAGCTGTTTCTTGAGTTAGGTGCCCCTCTTCTACTGCAGAATCTAATAAATTGTGAAGTTCTTTTTTGAATTTTTGTGTCGGGTTATAGGTCAATTTCGAGTATGTCTCACTGTCATTTAGTTCTTCATCCAGGTGGCGAAGTCCTCATCCAGGCCGCAAAAAGTCTTCATCCAAATGGTCTCTTCTATCTTCATCCCGGCAGCACAAAGTGGTCCATCCTGAAAACACCCGGCGCATAGCATCCTCTTCATACGGTCGCCGCCATATATTGAGTCTCCAATGCAAGGTAGGCGATTCAAAATGGCGTCCCTTGCATTCCTATTGGCTAATTTGATTTTGGAAATTCAAATCAGCCAATCGAATGAGAGCTACTGAAATCCTGTTTTGAACAGCCAATAGGATTTCAGTAGCTCTCATCCAATTGGCTGATTTGAATTTCCAAAATCAAATTAGCCAATAGGAATGCAAGGGACACCATTTTGAATTGCTTACCTTGCATTGAAGATTCAGTATACAGCGGCAACTTTATGAAGAGGATACTCCATGCTGAATGTCTTCAGGATGGACCCAGCGCCACCGGAATGAAGATAGAAGATGCGGCCTGGATGAAGATCGTTCAAGCGGTACTTCAAAAACTGTAAGTGGATCTTCGGGGGGTTAGTGAGGTTTTTGGTGGTTTTTTTTTTTAGTTTTGGATTTGGGCTATTCGTAAACAAGCTTAATTCCTTTTTCAGGACAATGCAAAAGAGCTAAATGCCCCTTTAAGGGCAATGCCAATACAAATGCCCTTTTCAGGGCAATGGGTAGCTTAGGTTTTTTAGATAGTTTTTATTTTTATTTTGTGGGTTTTGAGGGGTGGGGGTTTGTAATAATAGTGGGTCTTTGTATTTTTATTTTTTCAGGTAAAAGAGCTATTTAACTTAGGGCAATGCCCTACAAAGGCCCTTTTAAGGGCTATTGGTAGTTTATTCTAGATTAGTTTTTTTTTTAAAAAAAGGGTGTTAGAATAGGAATATTTTTTTATTGTTTTAGATAATTTCGTTTATTATTTTTTGTAATGGTAGATTTTTTTATTTTTTGTAATTTTAGTATTTTTTATTTTTGTAATGTTAGGTTTTAGTGTAAGGCAACTTAGGTTTGATTTCACAGGTAAGTTTGTATTTATTTTAAATAGGTAGTTAGTAAATAGTTAATAACTATTTACTAACTAATCTACCTAGTTAAAATAAATACAAACTTACCTGTGAAATAAAAATAAAACCTAAGCTAGCTACAATATAACTATTAGTTAAATTGTAGCTAGCTTAAATTTTTATTTCACAGGTATGCATTTAGTTTTAAATTTGAATTATTTAGTTAATAATTGTAAGTTTAACTTAGCTCTATTTTAAATTATGTTACAATTAGGGGGTGTTTTGGGTTAGGTTTACATTAGGTTTAAGGTTAGGTTTAGGGGTTAATATAGGTTAATTTAGTTTTTTTGCGATGTGGGGGGCTGGTGGTTTAGGGGTTAGCTTTATTATAGTGTGGACTATGTTGGGGTGCAGGGGAATATGGGTTAATAACTTTAGTATAGTGGCGGCGATATTGGGAGCGGCAGATTAGGGGTTAATAACATTATGTATGTGTCGGCGATGTCGGGGGCAGCAGATTAGGGGTGTTTTGATGTGGGGTTTATGTTAGGGTGTTAGGTTTAAACGTTATTTTTTTTCCCCATAGACATCAATGGGGCTGCATTACGGAGCTTTACTTTCCGCGATCGCAGGCGTTAGGCTTTTCTGACCAGCTGTCCCCATTGATATCTATGGTAAAAAAAATAGCACTTGGCTTGTTTGCTGTATGGCGCTCAACACAACCATATCACACGCACAAGCCGGCTGTTTGAAAACTTGTAATGGCTGCACTATAGAGGGTTAAATAACGCAACTTTTGTTCGTTCATTTCCCTGTATCACGCATAATTTATAATCTAGCTCATTGCTTTTAACTCTTTCACGACACTGACAATTTAATTGATGTGGAAAAAGCATAATGTATATGACAGTGTAGGTTGCACAAATGTATTCTTATAAATACTATACACAGTTCACTTCAAAGATTTAAATTAAAAAAAAAAATGTTGTACAAGATTTTCATCTAAAATAATTACTAATTAGCGGCCAATGAAGGTGTTGACAACTGGCTGCTGGCAAATTCATTGTGTGACAGTCATTCTGTTCAGGATTTGTAAGGTTAGCACCTAATCAAATTAGCAGTCAGTAAAAATGGTTTGACTTGACATTTTTCTTCATAGTCAGCTAATGAACACAGAACAGTAGGAGAAATTGTCTTCAACCTGAAAAGATTTAGCAAGTTAAAACATATTTATTTATTTTTACTTTTGAAAAATTATTATTATCATTTATTGGTATAGCGCCGCCAAATTCCGTCATTGATAGGGGTATACAATGACAAAGATTTGTGATGCAATACAAAACATAACAAGACTAAACAAATCTAGCACAGGAGGAAGAGGGCCCTGCTCCGGAGAGCTCACAGTCTATAGGTTTAGGGTGCAGAGACATAAGGTTGGGGTAGCTTGTTACATCGGTTTTATTTGCAGCAGTGAGTCAGGCAGTTCATGTACATGTATTAGCTTGATTCGGATGCGGGATGGAGGAGAGATGGTAAGCCTCTCTGAATAGGTGGGTTTTCAAGGATCTTCTGAAGCTATACAAGGTTGGAGACAGTCTGATGGAGCGGGGTAGAGAGTTCCAGAGGACAGGAGCAGCACGTGCAAAGTCTTGGAGGCGGGAGTGGGATGTAGAGATAACAGGAGTGTAGAGAGGTTGATCGAAGAGGACGTGATGGGGAGTATTTCATGATGAGAGAGGAAATATAGTTGGGAGTTACACTGTTGAGTGCTTTGTAGGTTAGGGCTAATACTTTAAATTGTATTCTGGAGTGTATGGGGAGCCAGTGTAGAGACTGGCAGAGCGGAACAGCTGATGTAGATTGTCGACTTAGGTGGATGAGTCTAGCAGAAGCATTCATAATAGATTGGAGGGAGGAGAGGCAGTGTTTTGGAAGGCCATTTAAGAGTAGATTGCAATAATCAATGTGTGACAGGATGAGGGAATGAATAAGTATTTTTGTAGTATTTTCAGTAAGGAAGGGACAAATTCTGGAATTGTTGTGTAGGTGTGAACGGCAGGATTTGGTAAGTGTTTGTATATGTGGATTGAATGTGAGTTCTGAGTCTAGTGTGACCCCAAGGCAGCGGACCTGGGGTGAGGTGTTGAGAATAGAGTCTCCAACCATCAGAGAAATGTCAGGTGTCGGATGTCTCTATGAGGGGGGAATAAGAAGCAGCTCAGTTTTGGACAGATTGAGTTGGAGGTAGTGTGAAGACATCCAAGAGAAAATTGCAGAGAGGCAGTCAGAAATCTGGTTGAGTAAAGAGGGAGAGATATTAGGAGAGGAAAGATAGATTTGGGTATCATCAGCATATAGGTGGTACTGGAATCCAAAGGAGGCTATAAGTTTTCCAAGGCAGGATGTATAAAGAGAGAAAAGCAAGGGACCCAAGACAGAGCCTTGTAGCTCTGTCTTGTATCAAATTGTATCAAATTGTTTGTGCCTTAGAAAGCAAAAAAATAGTACTAATGCTTTATCTTTAGAACTCTGGCATTCCAAAACGTCTTGTAACTGACAGACTATATATATATATATATATATATATATATATATATATATATATATATATATATTTCACTCAGACTGTAGGTGACCATAATTTAGAGCAAAACAAAAAATATAAATACAAATATTCATATATGTTTAACTATATCCATTCCATTGTTTTGAATATTTCTGTGCCAATTTGTACTGGCAGATGCTGACTCAAAACACCTGGAACAGCTAAAGTCATATGACATATTAAAAGGCAAAAAGGTCTGATGTGTTTTAGCCTAGATATGGGGGCTGAATGATCTTTGTGCGAGCGGACATGATCCGATATTGCGGGTCATGTCTGCTGCACATCGATAAATGCCGACAGCATACGCTCTCGGCAGATTTGCGGCCGCTAGCAGGGGGTGTCAATCAACCCTATCATGGCGATGTCTGTCTGCCACCTCAGAGCAGGTGGAGAGGTTATGGAGCAGCAGTCTTTAGACCGCTGCATCATAACTTGTGTTTCCGGCGAATGCTCGCCAGAAACACGGGCCATCAAGCACCATACGGAGATTGATAAATATGCCCCATGGCCTTAATCATAGATAGAACATCTGATGGTAGCATTCTGATGACTCCATTAGGTAAACATCAATGGTTTCTAACAGTCTCTGGGTCCATTTATTAAGCAGTGGATGCTGCTTCGGAGTCCCAATCATTTCAGGTCCACCTGAAATGGAAGTTAAGAAGCAGCAGTCATAACCTTCAGTTATATGAAAAATGGTGTATACTCTCCCTTTAAGTTGTTATTTTCTGTTTACATAGGATTTTACAGTACAATGTCACTTTAAGCTCCTTGCATTATCTGTCAATATTATAGGGTGCATTAAAAAAAGTATCAGCCCAGTTAAGATGATTTGGTTAAAAGTTCAACCATCCGCTTGTAGTACTAGATTTGTGTTATAATTTGTATGAGAAGCGCAAGACAACACACACTGTGCTATTGATTGTGCTATTAACTTTTATGATCAGGTTATAAACTGCGCTCATAAATTTATCAACAAAAGTGTATTCAGTTGTGTGTATGTAAAGATAAATGGTAGTTACATATGTTAATCTCAGGCTTCAGACAAGTAGAGCAAGGAGGTCAGTCAGTAATCAGACAACAGCACACAGAGGAGAAGATTAGATAGGTACACAATTCCAAATGTCAACAATCAGGAAATCTGTAAACTCAAGAAACACATAGCAAGCTAAGAACGCGCTTACAAACACCTGAACTGTGTGATAAACAGATACGGCAGATGTCTGAAAACTGTTTGTGAGAAACGTACCTAAGGGAACCCCAGCCTCAACGTCCCATGTGGAGGGAAACCAAGACTCTACTCCTTCTGCAGCCAATTCCCCTAGCTGCGAGCAGCCATACGCTGCCGAAATTTAAAGGAGCCATGTCCTAATTACCGGAACACAGGTATGGGAGGTCCTATGAAAGCTCACTCAGCTAACTATGGGCTGAGCTATTGCATTCCCTAACTTATTCCTGAAAGCCAAAACATACTTACCTGTAACCTTTGTATGCTCATTATTTTCCAGAGAACAAGCACACTTACCTTGCAAGTGTGTTTGTTCACCTGGTTCCTGAAAGCCAAGCAGTCTTGTCTGATACCTGTGTATGCTCACCTTGTTCCAGAGACCAGTCATACTTACCTTGCACCTGTGTATGCTCACTTTGTTCCTGAAAGCCAAGCAGACTTGCCTGATACCTGTATATGTTCACTTGTTCCTGAAGCTTTGCCTGCTGTACCTATCTGGTCTTATGTGACAGTCTCACAAACAGTACCCATTGGGTATCCTGAGCCTGCTGAGACTCCTGTGTCTTCTACACCAGTGACAGCATTCTTCAAGTCAGCTGTGTTTACTGTACCTTTTTGGTACTTTGAGTCTCAACAACAATACCTGCTGGGTATCATGTGCCTGCTGAGAATCCTGTGTCTGCTTTCCTCAGACCAGCTGTGACTGTTGTACTTAATTAGTATCCTGTGGTAGTCTCACCAACAGTACCCGCTGGGAATCCAGTGCTTTATGAGAATACTGTGTCTGCTAAACTAGTGACAACATTTTTCAAACCAGCTGGTATTCTGTGACAGCCTCAACCCCTTTTACTCAATTCAAGCACCAGTGTCCACTGGACTTTGTTATTTCAACTTAAGTTTTCTGAACTTATTATTGGACTTTAGTGTTTTGCATTGGGTTTATGTTAAAACTTGATGTTTCTGTGATCTTTCATTTGAACTACTAACTGTTCTTTTGCTTATCATTTAGTAAAATGACTAAAAAGGCTTTCATAGTATGTTCAGTGTATCTGTTTCTGCATTCTGAGTTTCACACTATCTATCATACATATATCTATCTATTTACACAAGCACGCACACCCACACATATCTTGGCACAGTTTTGTACTTTTTCCATATTATTTACAGTTGCCAACAATTTATAGCATTGTATTATTTTAATTGCTGCACTTAATTTGCTGTACTCTGATCATAATGTATTAGGGAATTGATTTACAAGCTACATAATGTATGTAGTAATGCAATTGGATAAACAAAATGATTATTATGAGATGGATTCAACCCTAATTGAAAGCTGGTTGGAATCTGACTCATTATGTTTGATTATATGTTGAAAAGTCAGGACAACATTCGCTATTCACCTTCCCAAATTGATCTCAGTAAAATGTTTGTTAAACAGATTTTATTTATGTAATTATTTATTTTTAACCTAATTATTACTGAATTATATTACATATAAACATTTTAAATATACAGTATATATATATATATATATATATATATATATATATATATATAAACTTTTTATACCAGCTGAAAAGTATTAATTGTATGGGATATGGCTCCTTTAGTTTTATTCTTCTATTATTTTAAACAGGTGGGTTTTTTTTCTCATTTGAAACAACAGCCAATTTTGGTAAAGAATGTGCCCATTAAACAGCAAGATTATGAGTGGAGCACTAATTATCGGTCCTGATTGCAGGGTAACTATGCTTGACTTCATCTTTTTCATGATGGGAGCTGTCTGCAGCATCTATATTGTAAATATAGCTTCCAAGGATGTCATTATAGCCAATAGGTTGAGGTTTTGTCTAAGTTTGTGGCACATTAAAGTTGCGCTCATACCAGTCTAATGCCAGTTCAGCTGGATCTGTGAAGTCATCCTCCTCGTTGACATATTCAGACTCATAGTCAGTATCACCAGGATGGGAATCAAAAACAGGAGGAGTAGATGGTATTCTGGAACAGTAGTCCTGTCTCTTTAAATCTTTAAAGATCTGAATTTGTTCTGCTGAATCTATGAATACATCCTCTTCAGTTACATAGTCAGACTCAGAATTAGTTTCACCAAAATGGAAATCATGAACATGAAGAATAGATGAAATTCTAGAAAAGTTGTTCTGTCTCTTTAAATCTTTAAAGATCTGATTTTTTTTCTGCTGAATCTATGGTTACATTATCTTCATTTTCATAGTCAGATTCAGAATCAGTTTCACCAAAATAGGAACCACAAACATGAGTAGAGGATACTCTAGAATGGGAGTACTGTGTCTTTAAATTTTTAAAAGTATGAAAATCTTCTGTTTTTCCCTTTAGGGATAGCTTGGGTCTGAGATAGGTTGTAATTTTTTATTTTTCTTCATGGGTCGGTGCATCCACTACCACTGCAGAACCCTTTTTTTGGCATTAGCTTTCTGTCACGTTCCTGTGTACATGCGCTCAGGACACAGAATAAACTGGTAGAAGATTGACTCATAGATGCAAACTAAGGTTTGTTGCAGGTTCACAGTGCATAATATTATATAGAGCTGTATGTCAGTAATAAGCAGAGCAGCACAGGTGATAGACAAGTTGCAAGTTTAAGGCATTAAATATTGTTTGCGCATATATGGGAGAATCACATGAAAGCTTTTTAACTGAACACATAGATGCAGAGTTCTGAATATATTAACATATTTGGTGGAGGATATTTCAGCTATGACAACTTGTAGCAGAGAATAGTTATAAAGTTCTGAGTAAGATGCTGTTGTAGTAATTAGAGAGTGATTATAATAAAATGCTTACTTGTAATTTAGAAAAAAAAATTAGAGTTTGTTGAGTAGCAGTGTCCAGTAAACAAAATTTAATTATTTAGATACTTGTGATTAGATGATTTTAAGCATAGCTAAAAGGAAAGGCTGCAGCTTGAATATGCTGGTAAAATCCATGCAGGAACAGTCACAGACATCTGTTGTTCTGGAACAAAACTTTAAAGCTAATGCAATGCACATTAGGCCTGAGATGGTTTAAAAAGAGGCTGAGGAATCAGGTGCATGAATGATTACTTAGGCAGGTAAGTTGAATGCAGATACAGCCCAAAACAGCATGATTGTCATTAGCAGTGAAGGCAGTCTTAAAGGGACAGTGATATCAAGCAGGCATATGTTACATATGTTACAAATATATATATATATATATATATATATATATATATATATATATATATATATATATATATATATATATATCCTAACCAAAGAAAGGAAAAATTGAGAAGGGTAAATTACCCATTATCTGTATAGAAAGGGAAAACAACACTCTTTTATTTTAACCAATTCCCATTAATTTATTGGGTCAAATTTATTTTTTACACCAACAAGACCTATGGAAATAACAAAAAGTACTTCTATATACCTTCTGTGTAAGCCTAGAAATATAATATCAGAACATATAATATAAAGATCTATACCATAAGGGATATATATTCAATAGCAACTTTCATAATTCACAAATGTATACATGTAATTTTGGGCATATATTTACAATCTCTTCTATGCTTATAATGACATCTATGCCACATAAATCATGTATAAAACATTATAAGGCAAACCATCATCCTGCCTAAATTACAAACTATTCAAGGAAATTACTCGCTGTTACTGATGTAAATAAAGTTCTTTTACTTTAAATCTGTAGCAGGGGTGATAACATTCAGCCCGTGGTCTAAGCAGCTCTCAAAAATTATATGAAACAGTCCAGAGGTACCTCTTATATATATTGCCATTAGTACGCTGATTTCCAATGCAATGAGTGTCATTACCGACAGCGGTCAAACATTATTTTGCTGTGTAAATAATGTGGTAGGATATGTAGGTATAAATAGTTAGAATACGGCATAGGCAAGATAAGTTGTATAGTTAGCCCTCCTAAATTAGTAGGTTTATTATGGGGGGGGGGGGGAGGAGGTGGTAAGTTGAATATAAGGAGTAAAATATGTAGCTTAAGATGCCTCTTTTTAAAAAAAAAAAATGTAAAATAAACATATTGGCCCTTAGCTGTTACATCCATGTTATGTGCAGACTAAAAGGTACAGACCTTAAAACATTCTATGGCATATTTAAAGCTGTAATGCAGAGCTTTCCAAACTTTTCATGTTGGTGACACACTTTTTAGACCTACATCATTTCGTGACACAGTAAATCAGTTGTACTAGCAAAAAGGAGGTTAAACTAACTTGTTTTAAGAGATACGGACACACACATAAATGATATAATAACTAAATGTATTTACAAGTAACAGTATGTATGTGCAAGAATTAGAAAAAGTTTATAATAACTACACCAATACCTACTTATTATTTTAATGGGATGTATGAGGTTGATGGGATGAACACAATTTCTGAATATTTGGTGGAATATTAGATAAAGATATTCGCATTTCATCAGCAAGCATTTTTAAGCTTCCACTTCCTATCCATATATTGCAAAAAAAAAAAAACACTGACTTTAGCTCAGCCTTTAAGCTGCCGCCCTCGGTGAGTCCGATTAACTACTGCCCGCGCAGCAAACACACTGCCGTCGCACTCACTGACTACACATGCAGTCACGAGCCAATTAAGGAGACTACACGTGCAGTCAGGAGCCAATGTGCTATCAAAGCCGCCAATTGCAATAGTTTCAGTTCCCACAGAGTTGCGCCAATAGGTTAAGATGATCTGTGACCCACTAGGTATCAATCACGTGTCAACCATGTGATCTGCGTAGCAAGCAGGCGGAAAGTTAGAAACCCCCCCAAAAAAATTAAAAATTAAATTTAAAAAAAATTTGTGCTGAAGCAGGGACACACCTACACACTGCTGCCGACACACTAGTGTGTCCCGACACACAGTTTGGAAAGCACTGCTGTAATGAGTGGGAAGAAGAGGAGCTCCAAGTGAAATGCATATGACAAGGCAATGGCAATATAAAAAGTGCAAATTAGACCATTCCTATGGGTAAGCTTTTAGGGGAGAATAGAAGGAGCAATTATGGTTGAAGATGGCCATAATCTAAGTCAAACGTGCACAAAATATGCTATATATATAGTGTAGTTAAATCAATACTCCCCTCTAGTGGTAAAGAATAGTAGTGACAACTTCCACTACAAGATATAGTTTTAAATCTATATTCCACAATGTAGTGCACATGAAAGGAAATTGTCATAGCAAGAAGTGCCCAGAACCAACCAGCGGTTCTGAAACATAGGTATATACATTAATGGGGTACATCTACCAAATAATTGTGTGGATCATAATGTTTGTTGGCTCTATAAGAAGTATGACAAATAGCCTGTATGTCAAGCAACCTTAAGTGATAACAATACAACATCACATATATAGCTTTTTGTGATAGGTGTACTAGGAGGCTTATTATGTGGTTGGGGGAAGGTGGGAGTTTAAGTATAGTAGGGAAAAGAAAAATTATATATGTAGTGACTGCCAAGACAAAGAGCTATAAATTACTTAGGATCAGAAACGCGACATTTTAATATGCTCACTCATCAATCTTCATATCTGGAGTGATCTATATAGGCACATCTAGGTATGTAAAAGTTCTAAACTGATTCTCAAGCTCATAGTAGCCTTAAATTCTAAGTGTCTGCAACAACATACTTAATAAAATAAAATTATGTAGGTCACATGCTTATAGGACAACATCTAGGGAAGTAAATGAACCCAGTGAGCAGATATTTGCTCCAATCACACATGTTTGAAGATAGTTATATTTATATTACACACGTACAGATTAAACAAATGGGTCTATGATTATAGTAAGCTCTTTATGGAAGTCAGTCACATAAGAATGCTTTGTGATCTATAGAGGGATTAATGTCATTCCCAAACCTGCTTATATATTAAACTTTCAGTATTGTCATATTTGCCGTTGTCCATTAAGGCCACAATATCATGCTGTGCCCTATGCATTTTAACCTTGTCAGTCAAGAATGGTGTCAACACATAGGACTAAATTATGGAAGTTTCGTGTTTGATGGGAAGACCATGATGTTAGATTTACTTAAACTATTGCGGCTTTCCCAGGGCAGAAATGAAGCATTTCACTGTTTGCCTCAAAAGTTTTAAACCAGAAGGAGCGAAACAAGTAATGCTGTTCCCATATGAGAGAGAGCTGTTGTGATGCTTTATTTATTTTTAGGCCTATTAGAAAGACACAGTGAGTAACAGGATGGCAGTTAGTGCTAATGGCATCAAGGCCCTTTATGTTCCCTCGAGATCCCTGACTTTCATTATCTTCCAAACCAGCTATGTGAATGAGATCCTCTAGGACCGTGCTGGTAATCAAGAGCTCAATGTTAATCCCCTCAGCCTCTCGATATGTCCCGGACTCAGCAGATGCAAGACTAGAGATATGCGAGGAATGCCGGGTCCCAAAGCATCCCCCCAATCAGTGTCTACCTTGTCTAGGTCCGGAGACAATATTATCGGAATCCCACAATTCTCCAATTCCACAGCTCCATCCAAAGCAGCAGCAAGCTTGTTGTGGTGGTGGGTCAGGAGTTTGTTGATCTCAACAAATATCCAATGGATTTCAGCCATAGTAACTGCGTGTCTGCAGGTGTGGTAAAAATGGCAGTCGTCTCTATAAATACAGAGTAGGATTTCCAAGCGTATCCCACAACAGATAGCAGAATAGCAAAGTTTAGTGACTTCCAAGCAGGAACTAAAAGTTGTAGAAATAGTCCTACTATAATATAGGTTCCTGGCGTATAAAAGATCTGGTTTTAAATCATATTTAGTTGAAGTTATGCAGGAGCTCTAAAGATCTGCGACCTCTTCTGTGCACTGCTGGCTCCGTCCCCAGTGCAATTATATTTTTAAAAAAACAAAAATGCTCATATATTTTATTAATAAAAAGGGACATTTTTTTAATTAACTAGAGGTCTGAGCTCTGGCACAAAGCTCACTGTAGCATTAACCAACCACTTGCAATGTGCACGTAAATGTGCAAATTTGTCCATTTATGGGCGCTTGTTAAATTAGCGCTCCACTTGTAATCTAACCCATAACTTTTTATTTTTATATATTATGAGTTTAACTGTACTTTTAAACATATATTTGATGTTTTATCGTGCAACTTTGTATTCGAGCGCAACAGTGAACCAGAGCTATGAAGTCACACTAACATGAGCGTGTTAAAATTAAATCAGACAGGAAGATTTTCAATAGCAACTTTCTATAATATCCTAAATACGCATAGTAGTTTAAAGCAAATTACATATATACAGTTAACATGTTAACAGTTTGTTTTGTGTGTGCGTCTGGTGATATGCTCATGGTGTGAGAGATGGGTGATATGTTTAGTGTCAGCGTATTCACCTTCAGCTACTCATCATCTTGTTCTCTGAACAATTGCAATGACCCATGGGCTAAAATACTATATGAATCCTAGTACAGCTGCTACTGGGCTTAGGAATTATTAAAAGATGAGAAGAGAGAGAAAGAAGGGAAGGGAACCCCAGTAGGTTTGGATAGTCTTTTAAATTGTTAAAAAGTTATCATATATTGTTTTTCCTTTTTTCTGTTTAGGCATCAAAGATAGATAAGATATATCAGCATTAATGGTATATATAAGGATGTAATGTTTAAGCTTTAGTTGACTGTCATTATTGTGAAATATTAATGTTAGACATTCAGATATATGTCTATTTTTGTAAGGTAATCCTTAAGGTAAATTTGTAACAGTTGTTTTTATTTTTGATTGCCTGTACGATTGAATTATCTCTTTTGGAAAATTAATAAAAAACATATTTAAAAAAAAAAAATTAAATTGTGCTCGACCAAACGTCTTTACTTTCAACTATATGCGTGCTACTTCCGACGCATGCAAACACCCGTGATACACTTAATATCGCTTGCACGCAACTGTTAGTGTGCCACTTTTAATCTAGCCCTAAATTAGGCTGAGTCTGCAGGAAGAGCAGACAGCCTTTTATTGTCTATCTCTTTACACAAATGACTCCTTATGTTATCTTTCTATGTAAGTTCAATAATTAGGTACTGAAATATCAATTTTTAGAATAAATCTATAGTCTATTCCAAAGCATTTAAAGATATGTAGCTAGTATAACGTGCACGGCACAATGTACACAGGTAAGTAGCTGATAAATGTTCATTGTATTCCAAGCTTTATTATCAGAACTGTTTCCCTATAACCCTGTAAGGGGAGGATACATTGCCAAGTCTTTCTAAGTTTTGCATTATATACTTATAATACATTACATGCAGACTGTTTACAGAATGGTCTATTTAATTAAAATGCGTTGTGGCAAGGGCAATGTCCAACAGTTTACTATATTCTTGAAAGGGCATCTATATAAAAGAGCATGCATTTGCATACAGTAGTAAAAGCTGACAGTATAAAATTCCCTTTCTATCAAACCTCCCAACCACAGATCATGTGGAGTAAACTCATCATCATACAAACACTCTGGGAAATATTGAGAAGTATGACATATATCCTATTCTTTAAAGAAATACTAAACCCATTTTCTTTTTTCTTTAATGATTCAGATAGAGCATGTGATTTTAAGCAACTTTCTAATTTAGAATTTTTTTTTTCGTTCTCTTGCTATCTTTTTTTAAAAAAGCAGGAATGTAAACGTTAAGAGCCAGCCCATTTTTGGCTCCGAACTTAGGTTATTCTTGCTTATTTGGTGGCTAATTGTAGCCACCAATAAGCAAGCCCTATCCAGGTACTGAACCTAAAATGGACCGGCTCCTAAGCTTTACATTCCTACTTTTTAAATAAAGATGGCAAGAGAATGAAGAAAAATGTATAATATGAGTAAATTAGAAAGTGTCTTAAAATTGCATGCTCTAGGGTAGATTTATCAAGCAGCGAGAAATGCTTGTGCAATAATAAATGCCTACAGCGTATGCTGTTGGCATTTATCGATGTGCATCGGACATGATCCGCCCACACAATGATAAATTGGCCCCATAGTCTGAATAATGAAAGAAAAAATTTGGGTTTAGTATCCTTTAATATATAGATTTCATTTTTACTGGGCTCTAGCTAGGAGAATGGGACAGTATATAAAGAAACTACTATATAAAGTAGAAGAGCTATATAAATAGAGAGGATTTATATAGATTCATGTCTTCAAACTATATGCACAAGCAAAACAATACAATTAGTCACTATCTTTGCAACCGGTTTCGTATCACTGCCTTCTTTCTGATACTATGCAGCATGGTAATTTTAAGTGTATAGATACTCAGTTTAAGTGTGCCATGCAGATGCAGCATGTTCTTTTTTAGTACATATATATATACTTCATATAAATATACTGTGCATTGCAGTGTATCAAACATAGTGGGCATAATTATAGTGTGTTATATGATCATTATTAGTAAGAAGATTCAATGCTTGTTATTATAATTATGTGGATAATTGGCATTATTATATTATGTGTGGTCATTATATATGCATAGATACTCAGCATAATTATAATGTGCAGCACAGACATTATCAGTGCATAGGCTTAGATTACAAGTGAAGTGATACATTATTATTGCTTGTGAATGCTAACTGTGCTCAAGGTAAACAATTTGCACTCTTATGTTAGTCTTGGTATTACAAGTTGAAAGCAAAATGCGTGCAAGTATAAGACATTTGTGCTAACTTCAGGGAGTATTTTTTGTCAAATATACCGTATATCTATAACTATTTATATGAATATATATATATATATATATTTATTTATACGCATGCCAAAGTGCCAAAGACTTGCAAAAGAACCAATAACCTTTAAACAATTACAACCCCAGCCCTGCTCTCTTTGACAGAGAGGAATTTCCAATTTATGCCACAGAGTCTGTTAATAGGGCTATTAATCTGTCGGTCCTTGTCTTCAAGACCGCGTGAAGAGGACCTCCCTGTTGAAAGTCTGAAGACGAGGACAACTGCCGCCGCAGCCACCGCCGCCACCACCGGGATGAAGATAGAAGATGGAGCGCCGACGCCGGGATGAAGATGCAAAAAAATGATGAAGATAGAGCATCGCCCATCAGTACCAAGTACTTACTTCAGAGTTAGACTTAGATATTTTTTATTTTTTGCAGTGTTTATTGTTTAAATTAGATTAGGTTATTTTTTTTTTAATCTTATTTGGGCAGCAAAATAGCTGAATGCCTAACCAAATGCCCTTTCCGTGGCAATGGGTAGTTTAGGATTTTTTTAGGTATTTTTTTTTATTTTGGGGGTTTATTGTTCAATGCCCTACAAAAGGATTTTTTTTTTTTTTGGTAATTTTGTTTGTTATTTTTGTAAGGGTAGATGTTTTTATTTTTTTGTAATGGTAGGTTTTTTTATTTTTTGAAATGTTAGTTGTTTTTTACAGTAATGGTAGTTTTTCTTTTTTAATTTTAAGGTAATTAGGTTTTAATTTAATTTTAAAGGTAAGTTTTTTTGTTATTTTAAGGTAGTTAGGATTTTTTAAAGTTAATTTATGGGTATTTTAATTTGGGTTAAGTTAGGGGGTGTTAGGTTGGAGGTTTAGATGATAGTTTATTACTTTGCGTTGTGGGGGATGCTGCTTTAGGGGTTAATAGTTTATTTAGTTAGTTTCCAATGTGGAAGGATGGCGGTTTAGGGGCTAACAGTTTATTTAGTGTTTGTGATGTTGGGAGATGGAGGTTTAGGGGTTAACAGTTTTATTTAGAGTTTGCAATATGGGGAGATGGCGGATTAGGGGTTATTAGGCTAGGGACTTATTGCAGTGTGTTAGGTTATTTTTTTAAAAAAAAAAATTGTTTTCGCGAGAAAGTTATTAAACCTTTTTGTTTTCTTTTGGGGAACAAATGCATCAGCATGCGAAAACTCCGCTAGTGATTTTTGCGCTTTTTGGATTACCGCTAGCGAAAAAACAAGATTTTTTCAGCTTGTAATACAAGCAGAACCCGAGAAGCACAAAAAGCATAACGTTAACAATGTTTTCGCTCACGAAAAATATAGTTTTGCTGCCCACTTGTAATCTAGCCCCATGTTGGCATAGTTTCCGACAGCGTCTAAGTGATATAAAACACCACCTAATCTATTACGAATGGTGCAATATATGTTGCGTGCATTCAAAAAGGTGTTATTGCAGCTCTTCGAACGTGTGGGAAGTAGCAAGCATATTACAGGTTGAAAGCAAACTTGTTCGTTTGAGTGCAATTTAATTTAACATGCATCAGAATAGCACAACTTCAGAGCTCTAGTTAAACATTACGCTTGACTAAAAAGTTGCACAAAAAATATTAAAAACACCTTTAAAATTACGACCTACACTCATATTAACACTGTATAATATTAACTTGTAGTTGTAATACGCGTGTTAGCCAACGCACACAAAAAGCTTACTTCTAGCAGAGTAAATGCACGAGCGGGAGTGATAAATAGCACTCTACTCATAATCTAGCCCGTAATAGGTACAGTGTTTGAATGCAGGTGTTCAGGGAGTACATAGATTATGTACACAGAAACAGTAACAACTTTTACTAGAAGCATTTTTGTTGTTACAGTTATATTGTCCAATAATGCTACTATTAAAATCTGAAATGCACGTTTCAGCTTTGGCTGCTATGTCCCTTTAAACTCTGGAATGAGAAGAGTGAATTTCCTGTCAAGATCATTACTTTCAACGGACAGGACCTTATTGCCCATTCCAAACGTAATGCATCTCAAATCTCATGTCAGTAACCTCTGCTATTATGTGACTATGCCAAATAAGTAAATCTATTTTAGTAAGATTAATTTCCTACACTATAAAAAAGCAATGCGCATATTATATATGTATTAGGAAACCGTATTAAAGGACTATAGATAGCTATAAATCTGCTTTGCTAAAACAAAAATAAAATTATCTTCATTATTTTTGGCATATTACTGACAATACAGTGAATGGTGTTTAAGTTATAAAGAAAATAAATGCTGAATATATTTAAGATATTTCTACAAAATTCACTATTAAAGTATATTGCTGCTCCTGAGGTATGCTTTTCAAGAAAGGATACATAGAGAACAAAGCAAACTAGATAGCAGAAGTCAATTGGAAAGTTGTTGAAACTTTTATGCATTATCTGAATCATAAAAGTTTAATTATGAATTCACTGTTTCTTTAAATAGCACTGTTATTAGACAGAAAAAAAAAAACTTGTAACAAAGCATAAGCCAGACAAATTTAAAGCTGAGTGACAACAAAATCCTAAAAGTAATTTGTAAAAGTATAGAGCAATGGAAGAGGTTAAACTTGTACAAAAAGACACATCAAAACATTTTTGTAGAAGAGAAGTCTTGTGAGAGTTAGGAGATGGAGATGATCCATCAAAACCACTGGGAAATTGGTAAAAAAATACTATGATAGGAAAAGCAAGAGTAAAATTGTCATAATTTAAAATATGAATATAATATTTTGCACCAAAATTAAGAAAAACCATGGAAACACTTGTATCTATTTATTTGGCTCTGATATTTAAAGCATTGACAATCCAACGAGAAACTGCCTTTCTGGCCTCGTCGGTCTCGCAGTCCGTCAGTCTGTCCATATATTAGAATAATAGGGACAGACCCGCAAAGTGCCGATGTGTAGCAAAGTGTCTCCCTTATGATATAATGGGGAGCACTAAGTCAACATAAGATTGCAGACATCGCCACTTGTTGGCACTTTCTGCAGGCAGAGGGGGCATATTTGAAGTTTTTCTACACAGCGCAGACAGTGTGCTCACTAAAACCAAATACAGTTTCTGTGTAGGAACACTTCAAATAATGCCTGTGTGACCTAACTGTAGCTTGGAATGAGATATTAACAGAATGTTCTACTAGGCTTATGTTACTGCTTTGTGATTATAAATCAAAAATGTTGTCTTCATTCAGGGAAAATATATGTGATATACAAGCTGAACTTAATTCCAGACAGAGGGATGTAGACTATGGAAGATTTGATTTAGTCCTAAAAGATACTATAGCAGAGGCTAAAAAACAGATTATCAATACTAAACACACTAAGTATATTCGTGATCAGATTACTATACCGACTCAGTTTATATTTGGAACCGCACTAGACGGTCCCATACCCGTAGACAGCGGAACCGCAATAGAGGTAAACAAAACAGGAGAGGAAGGAGACAGTTACAGGTCACTTTTTCAGATACTGAGGCAGAGTCAGGAGATGAGGGTCTGATTACCAGTGGAGATGAAGTTGTACCCATAAGGGCATCCTTAAACACAATCAGGTTGTGGGAACAATCACTAGCACCATGTCCAAAAAGAATGCCGGATCAGATCCAGCTGTTAGACCTAAGGGCATAGGGAGTAAATACAAAGCTAGTGAGCCGATTACCCCTCAGAGTTATACTCTTGAAAGAGGTGTGAGTGACACCAGTGATACTAACCTTGCTAAACCCACTAATTCTGATATTGGTCAGGAACATTTGCAACAGGTTTTTTCCTTGCCCCAAAGCAAACCGAACAGAGGGGGGACAGTAGGTCAAGAAAAAACAGGATACAAGCGAAGGGAGACGAGACATCAGACAAAATACATATAACATGTGTCATAAACTAAGCTGATATAGTCCTGACGGATGCCCAGTTTCGTTTATTGAGTCTTGGTCTGGGATTTGTACCCACAACTAATTTTAATTTATTTAGAACAGTGATAGATGTGAATCAGTTAATCCGTAATATCACTCTCAAGGGCCACTTCTTAGGAGAAGACACAATGCCATCTACTTCTACACAGTCTACACAATGGGTTACCACTAAATTAAAAACCAACTTGACCTTCTCTGAGTCATGTGACCTGGTCTCACTTAACACTCTTCTTGCTGAAGGGGATGTGCCTGGTACTCTGTTAAACACTAAGGCCTAGATTTGGAGTTCGGCGGTAGCCGTCAAAACCAGCGTTAGAGGCTCCTAACGCTGGTTTTGGCCGCCCGCTGGTATTTGGAGTCAGTGATTAAAGGGTCTAACGCTCACTTTTCAGCCACGACTTTTCCATACCGCAGATCCCCCTACGCCATTTGCGTATCCTATCTTTTCAATGGGATCTTTCTAACGCTGGTATTTAGAGTCGTTTCTGAAGTGAGCGTTAGAGCTCTAACGACAAAATTCCAGCCACCTGAAAATAGCAGGAGTTAAGAGCTTTCTGGCTAACGCCGGTTCATAAAGCTCTTAACTACTGTACCCTAAAGTACACTAACACCCATAAACTACCTATGTACCCCTAAACCGAGCTCCCCCCACATCGCCGCCACTCGATTAAAATTTTTAACCCCTAATCTGCCGACCGCCACCTACGTTATACTTATGTACCCCTAATCTGCTGCCCCTAACCCCGCCGACCCCTGTATTACATTTATTAACCCCTAACCTGCCCCCCACAACGTCGCCGCCAGCTACTTAAAATAATTAACCCCTAATCTTCCGACCGCAAAGCGCCGCCACCTAATTTATTGATAGTGTAGTGTTAGGTTAATTGTAGGTAATTGTAGGTAGTTTATTTAATTAATTTATTGATAGGGTAGTGTTAGGTTTAATTATATCTTAGGTTAGGATTTATTTTACAGGTAAATTTGTTATTATTTTAACTAGGTAACTATTAAATAGTTCTTAACTATTTAATAGCTATTGTACCTGGTTAAAATAATTACAAAGTTGCCTGTAAAATAAATATTAATCCTAAAATAGCTATAATATAATTATAATTTATATTGTAGCTATATTAGGATTTATTTTACAGGTAAGTATTTAGCTTTAAATAGGAATCATTTATTTAATAAGAGTTAATTAATTTCGTTAGATGTAAATTATATTTAATTTAGGGGGGTGTTAGTATTAGGGTTAGACTTAGCTTTAGGGGTTAATACATTTATTAGAATAGCGGTGAGGTCCGCTCGGCAGATAAGGGGTTAATAATTGAAGGTAGGTGTCGGCGATGTTAGGGAGGGCAGATTAGGGGTTAATACTATTTATGATAGGGTTAGTGAGGCGGATTAGGGGTTAATAACTTTATTATAGTAGCGCTCAGGTCCGCTCGGCAGATTAGGAGTTAATAAGTGTAGGCAGGTGTCGGCGACGTTGAGGGGGGCAGATTAGGGGTTAATAAATATAATATAGGGGTCGGCGATGTTAGGGCAGCAGATTAGGGGTACATAGGGATAACGTAGGTTGCGGCGGTTTACGGAGCGGCAGATTAGGGGTTAAAAAAATATGCAGGTGTCAGCGATAGCGGGGGCGGCAGATTAGGGGTTAATAAGTGTATGGTTAGGGGTGTGTAGACTCGGGGTACATGTTAGGGTGTTAGGTGCAGACGTAGGAAGTGTTTCCCCATAGGAAACAATGGGGCTGCGTTAGGAGCTGAACGCTGCTTTTTTGCAGGTGTTAGGTTTTTTTTCAGCTCAAACAGCCCCATTGTTTCCTATGGGAGAATCGTGCACGAGCACGTTTTTGAGGCCGGCCGCGTCCGTAAGCAACTCTGGTATCGAGAGTTGCATTTGCGGTAAAAATGCTCTACGCTCCTTTTTTGGAGCCTAACGCAGCATTTGATTAAACTCTCGATACCAGAGTTAAATTTATGGTGCGGCCAGAAAAAAGCCCGCGGAGCGTTAACAGCCCTTTTACAGCCAAACTCCAAATCTAGGCCTAACCGTTTGAGAGGTTTGAAGCCACCCTCAAAGTTTTACCCCATACACAATAGGGGTCACATTGTGGAAAACTTTTACAGAAGAGTGGAAGGTGACCTCAGGACACTTGCCGACCGTACAAAAAAGCCTGTTAATAATCTGGATAGGACCGAAAAGGAGGCTTTTTGCACTTCTGGCCAGCAAACAAAACATTGTTGTAAGGAATGCGGACAAGGGCGGCTCGGTAGTGGTACTTAATAAGGCTGATTATATAGGTGAAGCTATGCGTCAGCTTGATGATAATCAGTGTTACTCCGAGCTATCTGCTAACCCCACTTGTCGTTTCCAGAGAGAATTGATGCACCTTCTGGATGAGGGAGTTGAGAATGGTTACATTGATAAAGATACTGCAGCCTATATCTATGTGGAACATCCAGTTGCATCTGTATTCCACCCCCTCCCGAAGGTGCACAAATCTCTTGTAAACGTCAAGGGTTGTCCAATTGTTAGTGGCATTGGGTCACTTTTTGAACACCTCTCCCAATGGTTAGACATGATACTACATCCCTTTGTGGAGGCCTTACCCAGCTTTCTTAGGGATACCAAGCACCTAATGAATTTGGTATATGATGTCACATGGAAGGATGGTATACACCTATGGGCCACTGTGGATGTAACAGCCCTGTACTCTTCCATACCGCACTCCAAAGGGATTGAAGCAATATCGTTTTTTCTCAAAAACTGATCTTTCACAGTAGGTTTTCAGGACTATGTTTTACGAGTGTCTGAGTTTCTGTTGACTTATAATTTCTTTGAGTTTGAAGGTATTTTTTACCTTCAGAGATGTGGGACAGCAATGGGGGCTAAATTTGCCCCCTCCTATGCCAACCTGTTTATGGGAGCTGTCCCACATCTTTGGGGATAGGAATTCATTTCGTAATTGCATTACCATTTACCGTCGTTTTATTGATGATTTGATTTTTGTATGGGACGGCAGTTTAAGTAACTTGGAGCTGTTCGTGAAAGGGCATAATACTAATGACATAGGCCTTAAATTTACTAGTGAGATCCAACAGATCAGTATTAACTTTCTGGACATGGTGTTGAGTGGTAGCCCTGATGGCTCAGTAAAAACTAGTCTTTTTAGAAAGCCTATATCAGGTAACTCTTTACTGCATGCCAGGAGCTGCCACCCTAAACACGTGCCGTATGCAATAGCTAAGGGGCAGCTCATGAGGGTGAAATGGAATTGTTCTGATGTCAGAGAATGTGAGGCTCAAATGACAGAGGTGAGAAGGCGCCTTACTCTGAGAGGCTATTCTAAAAAGTAGTGGCCAGGGCACACAGAGAGGTTAACAAAATAAGTAGATGTGATCTGCTTAAAGATAGACAACTTGATAGTAAGAAAGTTCACAAAGGTGTAACATTTGTCACAGACTCAATATGAGGAGATTTGTAACATTGTCAAGCATCATTTTGGTATGTTGATTGCTGATGATAGGCTTACACAGTATGTCAAAGAAAGGCTTAGGTGCCTAGAAATAGAACACTAGGTAATATTCTATCCCCTGGAGGAAATAATGAATACAGGCACTCAGGTTAAGATGTAAACTTAAAACGTACCTTTTATTGTACAATTAAAACATGTGAAGTTCCCAAACTGCTACTCTCTATGTCTGCCCACTGTTTGTGAACTTCACATGTTTTAATTGTACAATAAAATGTATATTTTAAGTTTACATCTTAACCTGAGTGCCTGTATTCATTTTTTCCTCCAGTACTATTGCGGCCTGATCAGCCGGTAAGCTACGGCACTCCAAGTATCTCTCTATAGCAGCGTATACTTTTTGGCTAGTCCTCATATTGCTTACACGGACCAATGGTCTGACCATGCTCCTGACACCCCTGTTTCCTATCAATATTCTATCCCCCTCTGTTCTACCCAAGTCAATTTCCCAAGGTAGTGCTTGGCTTACTAGCAAAGGCTCCTATAAATGTGGCAGCTTTAGATGTGGAGCATGTGACTATCTAACTTTGTCGGATCATTTCCAGTCCACGGTTACTGGTAGGTCTTATGAAGTAAACTTTTGTCTTAATTGTACCTCAACATTTGTTATATATTGTATAACCTGCACATTTTGTGGTAAACAATATGTTGAGCTCACTACTAGAGACATTAGGACTAGGATTAGAGAACATCTATCCACCATTAGAGTGGGTAAAGCGACTACCCCTTTGGTGTACCATTTTGCTCAGACTCACAAAAAAGACCTGACTTGCTTCTCCTGGCAGCCCATAGACATGGTACTTAGACCTAAGAGAGGAGGTGATCGGGAAGTTGCATTATGCAAGAGAGAGATGCTATGGATTTTTAAATTGGAAACCAGAATCCCAAATGGATTGAACTCTGAGTTTGATCTCATCAATTATTGGGAGTAATCCATTTGTTAAATAATAATAATTTTTCAGTCCCCCTTTTTAGATACCTCACTCTCTCTCTCTCTCTCTCTCTCTCTCTCTCTCTCTCTCTCTCTCTCTCTCTCTCTCTCTCTCTCTCTCTCTCTCTCTCTCTCTCTCCCCCCATACCAACTGTTGCAAATGCGTCCCTAATACTTCATTATGGCCTCCTATCCGTGTTGGTTATATCAGAATGAATATGTACATGTATTTGCCTATATTCTAATTTGGTATTTATTAGGAAGATATGAGTATATGTATTTAGATAGATTGTTTATCCATTTGATATTTTGTGGAAAATAATCTCTATGCAACTAGTGGATACAGTCTCGTTGAGGCATACAACTATAATTTGGAATACATGATACATTTGTGATATATATGTATATATGGATTGGCAAACTTTCTAAATACACCCTTAATATCTCTTTGCTGAGTGTTGACAAGTTCAAGCTTGATGATTCATATTTTATATATAACTATATATTATATATTTGGAATACGGTATTACCTTGTGCTACAGTTTTTCTCCAGTATGTATAGGGTTAAACTGAACTCTGGGAGTGTTGTTGTTTTTAACAATGTGCTTTTTTAACCAATGATGTTACTGCAATTATGTATATATTGTACACCTGTGGCTGTCTTCAGTATGCTATGATTACGGCTTTGCCGAAACGCGTAAGCCTTGCCAGCCAGAGGTACCCTATCTCTAGCTTGTACTGACATACTGCATGTCCTAATCTTTTACTTGCAAATAAAGGTTAAGTTTTATTTTCTAACGCTCTCGCCTTCTTCTTTGTGTATTTGCTATTGCCTGTGAGAGCGTTAGTATCCCTGCTATGTCCTTTTGCTGTCTCCAGGAGGACTCTGAATATACATTGCACTGAGGTGTCACGGAAGCCTCATTGGATAGCGGTGCTGTTTGACCTTTGCTGTTACAAGTTGCTGCACCCTCTGATTGGAGGAGACCAGGTGTGACATCAGTCACGTCTTTTGCTGAGCCATCCAGTTGGAGGAAATTTGTGTGTAGCGTTGGATACGCCGCTTGGTTTGGCGTTGCTGCACGCTCCCTCTGTGAAAGTTCCGGTGGAATCCCAGCAGCCGCACAAGGGCTTACTGTGCAGCAAGGAGCTGCGGAAAGAACCATGCCGCTACCAATGGATATTTGAAGCGCTACTCCCTCCCAGGACTTTGGCTAGATCCATAGGATATCGGAGCTTCGTGAGGAGGAGGTGAGATCTTTATAGCTTCCAACTTTACTGTAATATAATTATACGAGTGACTTTGTAGATTCATTGAGTCCTCTCCTCTGTGCTATGACACTCTTATTTCATTAGTGTTATTTGAGATGGGACGTTTATTGAACTAAACTGTTTGGGTATTGTCCTCCCCTCACCCCCTCCTTCTTGTTTGGTACCTAACTGTAACTATCACGCCGCTCCGTTTCTTGTGGCCGTTGTCACAAACGCAGGTGGCTATTTCCGGTTGCCATGTCCATTGCCATGGATGCGGTGGAGCTCTGGACGCACTTGCGCGCTACGCCATCACCGCTCTGAGCCTCCTGAAACTTTTCCTTGTCGCGAACCTGGGGCTATAAAAGTACCTCTCGGCTAGATTACGAGTTTTTGTCGGTAAGGCTTGCGGTGCTAACGCTCAGTTTTTTCTCACCGCTAACTTAAGACAGCGATGGTATTACAGGTTTTTTTCAACCCGGCGTTAGCCTCAAAAAAGTGAGCGGAGAGCAAAATTTAGCTCTACATCTCACCTCAATACCAGCGCTGCTTACGGTAGCGGTGAGCTGGCTAAACGTGCTTGTGCACGATTTCCCCATAGGAAACAATGGGGCTGAGCCGGCTGAAAAAAAAAACTAACACCTGCAAAAAAGCAGCGTTCAGCTCCTAACGCAGCCCCATTGTTTCCTATGGGGAAATACATTTTATGTCTACACCCTAACATGAACCCCAAGTCTAAACACCCCTAATCTAACACTTATTAACCCCTAATCTGCCGCCTCCAACATCGTCACCACCTGAATAATCTTATTAACCCCTAATCTGCTGCTCCGGACACCGCCGCCACCTACATTACCCTGTGAACCTCTAATCTGCTGCCCCCAACATCGCTGAACCCTACATTATATTTATTAACCCCTACTCTGCTGCTGCCCCCAACGTCGCCACAACATAACTACAATTATTAACCCCTGAACCTAAGTCTAACCCTAACACCCCCATAACTTAAATATAATTTAAAATAATCTTAAAAAAATAACTACAATTAAATAAATAATTCCTATTTAAAACTAAATACTTACCTACAAAATAAACCCTAAGCCAGCTACAATATAACTAATAGTTACATTGTTGCTATCTCAGGATTTATTTTTATTTTACAGGCAACTTTGTATTTATTTTAACTAGGTACAATAGTTATTAAATAGTTATTAACTATTTAATAACTACCTAGCTAAAATAAATACACATTTACCTGTAAAATAAAACCTAACCTAAGTTAAAATTAAACCTAACACTACACTATAATTAAATTAGTTCCCTAAACTAACTACAATTAATTACAATTAAATTAAATAAACTAAATTACGAAAAACAACAAACACTAAATTACAGAAAAAAAAAAATTAGTTTTTTTTTTTAAAACTAAATACACCTAATCTAATCCCCCTAATAAAATAAAAAATACCCACAAAATAATAAAAATCCCTACCCTATACTAAATTACAAATAGCCCTTAAAAGGGCCTTTTGTGGGGCATTGCCCCAAAGTAATCAGCTCTTTTACCTGTAAAAAAAAAATACAATACCCCCCAAAATTAAAACCCACCACCCACACACCCAACCCTACTCTAAAACCCACCCAATCCCCCCTTAATGAAACCTAACACTAACCCCTTGAAGATCACCCTACCTTGAGACGTCTTCACAAAGCCGGCCAGAAGTCTTCATCTGATCCGGGCAGAAGAGGACATCCAGACGACCAGAAGTCTTCATCCAGACGGCATCTTCTATCTTCATCCATCCGGAGCGGAGCGGGTCCATCTTCAATCCAGCCGACGTGGAGCATCCTCTTCAAACGAAGTCCAACTGAAGAATGAAGGTTCCTTTAAATGACGTCATCCAAGATGGCATCCCTTCAATTCTGATTGGCTGATAGAATTCTATCAGCCAATCGGAATTAAGGTAATAAAAATCCTATTGGCTGATGCAATCAGCCAATAGGATTGAGCTTGCATTCTATTGGCTGTTCCAATAAGCCAATAGAATGCAAGCTCAATACTATTGGCTGATTGCATCAGCCAATAGGATTTTTACTACCTTAATTCCGATTGGCTGATAGAATTCTATCAGCTGATCGGAATTGAAGGGACGCCATCTTGGATGACGTTATTTAAAGGAACCTTTATCCTTCATTTGGACTTCGTTTGAAGAGGATGCTCCGCATTGGCTGTATTGAAGATGGACCCGCTCCGGATGGATGAAGATAGAAGATGCCGTCTGGATGAAGACTTCTGTCCGTCTGGATGTCCTCTTCTGCCCCGGATCGGATGAAGACTTCTGGCCGGCTTCGTGGAGGACTTCTGCCCGGCTGGGTGAAGACGTCCAGACGGCATCTTCTATCTTCATCCATCTGGAGTGAGTCCATCTTCAATACAGCCGACGCGGAGCATCCTCTTCAAACGAAGTCCAAATGAAGGATAAAGGTTCCTTTAAATAACGTCATCCAAGATGGCGTCCTTTCAATTCCGATTGGCTGATAGAATTCTATCAGCCAATCGGAATTAAGGTAGTAAAAATCCTATTGGCTGATGCAATCAGCCAATAGTATTGAGCTTGCATTCTATTGGCTAATTGGAACAGCCAATAGAATGCAAGCTCAATCCTATTAGCTGATTGCATCAGCCAATATCATTTTACCTACCTTAATTCTACCTAGAATTCTATCAGCCAATCAGAATTGAAGGGACGCCATCTTGGATAACGTCATTTAAAGGAACCTTCATTCTTCATTTGGACTTCGTTTGAAGAGGATGCTCCTCGTCGGCTGTATTGAAGATGGACCCGCTCCGGATGGATGAAGATAGAAGATGCTGTCTGGATGAAGACTTCTGGAGGTCTGGATGTCCTCTTCTGCCCCGGATCGGATGAAGACTTCTGGCCGGCTTCGTGGAGGACTTCTGCCCGGCTGGGTGAAAACGTCTCAAGGTAGGGTGATCTTCAAGGGGTTAGTGTTAGGTTTTATTAAGGGGGATTGGGTGGGTTTTAGAGTAGGGTTGGGTGTGTGGGTAGTGGGTTTTAATGTTGGGGGGGTATTGTATTTTTTTTTACAGGTAAAAGAGCTGATTACTTTGGGGCAATGCCCTGCAAAAGGCCCTTTTAAGGGCTATTTGTAATTTAGTATAGGGTAGGGAATTTTATTATTTTGTGGGTATTTTTTATTTTATTAGGGGGATTAGATTAGGTGTAATTAATTTTTAAAAAATGTAATTATTTTTTTATTTTCTGTAATTTAGTGTTTGTTGTTTTTCATAATTTAGTTTATTTAATTTAATTGTAGTTAGTTTAGGGAATTAATTTAATTATAGTGTAGTGTTAAGTTTAATTGTAACTTAGGTTAGGTTTTAATTTACAGGTAATTTTTTTATTTATTTTAGATAGGTAGTTATTAAATAGTTAATAACTATTTAATAACTATTCTACCTAGTTAAAATAAATACAAACTTGCCTGTAAAATAAAAATAAACCCTAAGCTAGCTACAATGTAACTATTAGTTATATTGTTGCTAGCTTAGGGTTTATTTTATAGATAAGTATTTGGTTTTAAATAGGAATAATTTATTTAATTGTAGTAATTTTATTAAGATTATTTTAAATTATATTTAAGTTATGGGGGTGTTAGGGTTAGGGTTAGACTTAGATTTAGGGGTTAATAACTTTATTATAGTGGCAGCGACGTTGGGGGCGGCAGATTAGGGGTTAATAAATGTAGGTAGGTGTCAGTGATGTTAGGGACAGCAGATTAGGGGTTAATAAAATGTAACTAGTGTTTGCAAGGCGGGAGTGCGGCGGTTTAGGGGTTAATATATTTATTAAAGTGAAGATGGACCCGCTCCGGATGGATGAAGATAGAAGATGCTGTCTGGATGAAGACTTCTGGAGGTCTGGATGTCCTCTTCTGCCCCGGATCGGATGAAGACTTCTGGCCGGCTTCGTGGAGGACCTCTGCCCGGCTGGGTGAAGACGTCTCAAGGTAGGGTGATCTTCAAGGGGTTAGTGTTAGGTTTTATTAAGGGGGATTGGGTGGGTTTTAGAGTAGGGTTGGGTGTGTGGGTAGTGGGTTTTAATGTTGGGGGGGTATTGTATTTTTTTTTACAGGTAAAAGAGCTGATTACTTTGGGGCAATGCCCTGCAAAAGGCCCTTTTAAGGGCTATTTGTAATTTAGTATAGGGTAGGGAATTTTATTATTTTGTGGGTATTTTTTATTTTATTAGGGGGATTAGATTAGGTGTAATTAATTTTTAAAAAATGTAATTATTTTTTTATTTTCTGTAATTTAGTGTTTGTTGTTTTTCATAATTTAGTTTATTTAATTTAATTGTAGTTAGTTTAGGGAATTAATTTAATTATAGTGTAGTGTTAAGTTTAATTGTAACTTAGGTTAGGTTTTAATTTACAGGTAATTTTTTTATTTATTTTAGATAGGTAGTTATTAAATAGTTAATAACTATTTAATAACTATTCTACCTAGTTAAAATAAATACAAACTTGCCTGTAAAATAAAAATAAACCCTAAGCTAGCTACAATGTAACTATTAGTTATATTGTTGCTAGCTTAGGGTTTATTTTATAGATAAGTATTTGGTTTTAAATAGGAATAATTTATTTAATTGTAGTAATTTTATTAAGATTATTTTAAATTATATTTAAGTTATGGGGGTGTTAGGGTTAGGGTTAGACTTAGATTTAGGGGTTAATAACTTTATTATAGTGGCAGCGACGTTGGGGGCGGCAGATTAGGGGTTAATAAATGTAGGTAGGTGTCAGTGATGTTAGGGACAGCAGATTAGGGGTTAATAAAATGTAACTAGTGTTTGCAAGGCGGGAGTGCGGCGGTTTAGGGGTTAATATATTTATTAAAGTGGCGGCGATGTCCGGTCGGCAGATTAGGGGTTAAACATTTTACTTAAGTGTTTGCAATGTGGGGGGGGGGTGGGGCTCAGTTTATGGGTTAATAGGTAGTTTATGGGTGTTAGTGTACTTTTTAGCACTTTAGTTAAGAGTTTTATGTTACGGCATTAGCCCATAAAACTCTTAACTACTGACTTTTAAATGTGCTAGGAGTCTTGACAAGAGAGGGTGTACCGCTTACTTTCTCCAAGACTTGTAATACCAGCGTTAGGCAAATCCCATTAAAAAGATAGGATACGCAATTGACGTAAGGGGATTTGTGGTAAGCTCGAGTTGTGGAAGAAAAGTGAGCGGTACACCTGTACCTGCCAGACTTGTAATACCAGCGGGCGCTAAAAAGCAGCGTTGGGCCTCTCAACGCTGCTTTTTAAGGCTAACGCAAGACTCGTAATCTCGGTGTCTGTTCCTTACTTACATCGCCCAAGTATAGGTGTTACTGTTTGTGCTCCTGGGTGTTTATTTTCCTAAACTGCTGATTGCCTTATTGTTGCTGAACTCTGCCTGTCTCAAGACTACTCTACTGATTAACCCCTGAACTGCTGATTGCCTTACTGTTGCTGAACTCTGCCTGTCTATATATATTAGAGACATAAAACATTCTATTCTCTTTAGTGACATATTACAAATAGTGATGTCACGAATTGTTCGCCGACGAATAGTTCCCGGCGAACATAACTTGTTCGCGTTCGCAACGGCGGGCGAACATATGCGATGTTTGATCCGCCCCCTATTCGTCATCATTGAGTAAACTTTGACCCTATATCTCACAGTCTGCAGACACATTTCAGCAAATCAGCAGCAGACACTCCCTCCCAGACCCTCCCAGCTCCTGGACAGCAGCCATTTTAGATTCATTCGGAAGATGCATTGTTAGTGAGAGGAGGGACAATGTAGCTTCTGCTGATTTCATAGGGAAATTGATAGCTAGGCTAGTGTATTCAGTGCAAAAAAGATATAGGTATATATGTGTGCGCCAAATTTGTGTGAAACACAAATGGCAATAGATCTTTTTTTTTTTTTTTTTAAAAATGGCTTCTATTTAGTTATCTATTTTAAATCGATAATTTTTCTTATTTATAGAGTAAATGGTCCATAAAGTGCTGATAATATGAAAATCACAATAAATATATAAAAAATATATAAAAAATATAAAAAAGGGACTATTATTGTACTAAAATGTTGAATAATCAATAAATTTTATTTGTTTAAAACATCGATTATTAATTCAGAAAAAAATATATAAAATACACCAAAAAATTATACAGAAGCAGTGTAATACTGTTATTTCTCCCTATTGGTACCAATCTAAGAGCTAAATAAATAAATAAATAGTGGTGTTTCTTTTTTAAAAATGTATAAGTGATTTAGCAGCCTAATAATATTCTAAGAGACTAACTAAAAGTAATCTAAAATAAAATTTTCTAAAAACCTTAAAAAAGTAACTTTGAAAAAGTAACTTTGAATAATTTCTCCTGAGAAATGTTAGCAGTTAATATGCTTACAATCTGACTTAAGCATATATCCAGATCATATATCCAGATCTCCTTTTTGTTTAAATAGGATTATCCTGTCTTATTTCAAAGTCTGTGTAGGTAGTATGGACAATAGGTCAGCATATGATGATAGTAGAAGAGGGTTATTACTCCAAACCCCAGTGTCCGTATGAAAGATCTTTAGCAAAAATAGCCTTTCAATCTAATCCTTTAAGAGTCGTACCTTTGTTCAAAAGCAGAGAGAAAGTACCTCTTTAAACACCGCTGCCAATGCTCGTCAGTTTAGGGGTAGCGCCAAAACCACAAAGTTCCGTGTCGGACCTTGAACACGCCCACAAGTGCGGGAAGTGACGTTGGCAAATCGTATCCCTGTTTGAAATCTGACTATCCGTATGCAGGAAATAGACGAAATTCCTATAATCCTCAGAGAGAGGATGGAAATAGTTGGAATAATGAAAATAGAAATTTGAATGGCAATTGGAACTATGTTAGAAACCATGATAGGGATCATGACTGGAGAAATCATAATATGGAGAAACCTGAGAGAATAAGAGAAAATAATGTTCCTTTATACAATAGGTATGCACCTTTAGAAAGAGAGCAAGACAGGGCAGACAATCTTGGTCCACAGACAGTAAGGCACACACAAAGTCATGCTAACTCCGCAACAGCTACTAATTATTTTTTAGAGAGAGGTCAGAACACATTCCACGAACCGACGTTAGAACCAAAAGAACAGAGATCAGGCCAAAGAAAAAGAAACCACTCAGGAGGAGAGGGAAACGAGGAAGAGGCCTACAAAAAGCCAACAGACAAAAGAAAGAAGTGAGTAATAATAAAGAAAATGGTATCTATAATTTAAGTAGTTATACTCTGAAAGATGAGGAACGAGATGTTCTACTAAAAGGCCTTTCCTTTGCCCCTACTGCTAAAATCAATAAATTTAACACATACATAGATGCTAACAAATTTATTAGATCTTTAACCTTGAAGAGATACTTTGCAAAAAATGCTCTAGAGAGAGAGGTTCAGCAACCTAAAAATAAAAATACCCTACCTGATACCAATGGTTTTATACATTCCGGTTTAAAGAACAGGTCCTCTTTTTACCCCAAACATGAAAAGGGGCCTATATTAGAAACTTTTGAGAAATTAATTATAAACGATATAAAAAATATACCGGAAAAGAAAATTAATAAAGTAAAACACAATTTATCAAAGAAACAAGAAAATTTAATCAGAGAACTAGAAAATAATAACGAAATAATTTTCAAAAGTGCAGATAAAGGCGGGGGAATTGTAATTTTAGACAAGGCACACTACATGAAAATATGTGACAACTTACTGAAAGATGAAAACACCTACAAAAAAAGTAAAATTAACCCCACTACATTTTATACTTGGGAATTAAAATCACTTTTAAATAAATACAAAATCTTAGAGGTAATACATGAGAAAGAATATGATTATCTTTTTAAAAAAACACCAAGAATCCCTGTTTTTTACATATTACCCAAGATACACAAGTCCCTTACGGACCCACCGGGTAGACCAATAATATCTGGTATAGATTCAGTTACTGCCAACCTTTCACAGTATGTGGACAGATACCTGCAAAAATATGTGACATCTCTTGATTCATATTTAAAAGATTCTACAGAAGTCATCAAACTATTGGAAGATATAATCTGGACAGAGGAAATGTGGCTAGTAAGCTGTGATGTAACGTCACTCTATACCATAATTGAACATTCAAAAGGCCTAGAAGCGGTAAAATACTTTTTAAATAATGACTCCACAATTAAAAAAGAACAGGGAGATTTTATTTTGGATAGCATAGAGTTTATCCTGAACCATAATTACTTCCAATTTGATGATTCCTATTATTTACAAACATGTGGGACTGCCATGGGGACTAGGTTCGCACCCAGTTACGCGAACCTTTTTATGGGCCTTTGGGAGAAAGAATTCTTAGCTACCCAGGAACTGGGTGCGAGCCTAGTCCTCTTTAAAAGATACATAGATGATGTAATCATCATTTGGAGAGGAACATCAGAGTCTTTAGAAAACTTCTGTACTAATATGAATAACAATAAACATAACATCAGATTTACCAAAGAAATAAGTAAGGAACATCTAAACTTCTTAGATTTACAAATTTATGTAGAGCAAGGAAAACTAAATACCAGAACATATTTTAAACCGGTTGACAGCAACAATTTCATACATTCAACTAGTTGTCACCATTATCTATGGAAAAACAATATTCCTAAAGGCCAAATGATGAGGGTTAGAAAGAACTGTAATAAAAAGGATGATTATCTAACTCAGTCACTAATTCTGAAAGAAAAATTTATCGAAAGAGGGTACAAAGATAATGTTGTTGAGGAGATAAGACAAGATATTGAAAAAATAGACAGAACATCTTTACTAACAAAGAAACAAAAGGAACCAGATAATCCACAAACTAGTACAATCAAAGTACCATTTATTACAGAATATAATGCCAACCATAAATTAACAGAGAAAATTATGAAGAAACACTGGCATATTTTAAAACAAGATAAAATACTAGGACCTCTAATCAATGAAAGACCCCATTTTATTTATAGAAGAGCAAATAACTTAAAAAATAAGCTAGCACCCACCACTATAAAGAAAAAACGAAATAATGATAGGGACCTAAAAGGTAATGAAATAAAAGGTTTTTTCCCCTGTTTTATCTGCAAATCATGCAGACATTCACAAAAAAGAAAAACAATTGTTTCTAATATAAATAAACAGGAATTTAAAATCCACGATTGTATTAGATGTACGGATAGCAATACGGTATATGTAATCCAGTGTAAATGTGGTCAGCAATACGTAGGAGAGTCGGAAAGACCCCTACGGGAAAGAATCAGAGAACACATCTTATCTATCGAAAACATGGATAAAGAAAGAAATAAGGACCTACCGGTCCCAAAACATTTCAAACAATGTAATGGAGGTAACCTAAAATGGTTCCAATATATGGGGGTAGCCAAATTGCCCAAACTAACAAGAGGAGGTGATGTACATAATAAGTTGTTGCAATTAGAGAGTAAATGGATTTTTAATCTTGACACATTATACCCTCAGGGCCTTAATCTAGAAATTGAATTAGGAAGTTTTTTTAAATGATAAAATACCTTTTTTAAAAAATGACACATTTATAAACCCCCTTATAAACCTCTTTTGAAACTTTTTATAAAAATGCATTTTTATATAAAAATATTTTTAATATAACAGTTTATTCACATCCTATTAAATTTGTTTCTTCTAAAAGGTTCATATGCCATGATTGCCTAATTCCTTTATAACCCTTTTATACTAAACAGTCTGTATGAAACATTTTTGATTAGGACACTTTTTTCTATATGTCCATTATGAACTGATAATATGCCTTTCACTACTTATACATAAAAAAAAATTTCTTATGATAATCAATTATTAATTCATTTAAAACTATGTACTTTTATCATTTTAAAACTTTTTAAGTTCTATAAGCCTTTGAACATCGTAACTAGGAATTTTTAACCATTGAAACACACCACTAAAGTGCAATAAAGTTTTTAACATTGTATAGAATCAAAAAGCAATTGATACTTATATTAAATTTGCATAAATGTATCAATTGATAACCGAAATCATTATGGACATTTTTGTATAAAAAGACCCCATCAGTATCATCCGGTATGGTTTGACAAAGGCTCCAAGGAGCTGAAACGCGTTACCAATACACGGATGATACACTGAGGATATTGCCGAGGACACTGCTGAGGACGTTGCTAAGACGCTGCCACGGATAGTCAGATTTCAAACAGGGATACGATTTGCCAACGTCACTTCCCGCACTTGTGGGCGTGTTCAAGGTCCGACACGGAACTTTGTGGTTTTGGCGCTACCCCTAAACTGACGAGCATTGGCAGCGGTGTTTAAAGAGGTACTTTCTCTCTGCTTTTGAACAAAGGTACGACTCTTAAAGGATTAGATTGAAAGGCTATTTTTGCTAAAGATCTTTCATACGGACACTGGGGTTTGGAGTAATAACCCTCTTCTACTATCATCATATGCTGACCTATTGTCCATACTACCTACACAGACTTTGAAATAAGACAGGATAATCCTATTTAAACAAAAAGGAGATCTGGATATATGATCTGGATATATGCTTAAGTCAGATTGTAAGCATATTAACTGCTAACATTTCTCAGGAGAAATTATTCAAAGTTACTTTTTCAAAGTTACTTTTTTAAGGTTTTTAGAAAATTTTATTTTAGATTACTTTTAGTTAGTCTCTTAGAATATTATTAGGCTGCTAAATCACTTATACATTTTTAAAAAAGAAACACCACTATTTATTTATTTATTTAGCTCTTAGATTGGTACCAATAGGGAGAAATAACAGTATTACACTGCTTCTGTATAATTTTTTGGTGTATTTTATATATTTTTTTCTGAATTAATAATCGATGTTTTAAACAAATAAAATTTATTGATTATTCAACATTTTAGTACAATAATAGTCCCTTTTTTATATTTTTTATATATTTTTTATATATTTATTGTGATTTTCATATTATCAGCACTTTATGGACCATTTACTCTATAAATAAGAAAAATTATCGATTTAAAATAGATAACTAAATAGAAGCCATTTTTTTTAAAAAAAAAAAGATCTATTGCCATTTGTGTTTCACACAAATTTGGCGCACACATATATACCTATATCTTTTTTGCACATTCAATCATTTTCAGGCTTAGGGATTGCCTGTTTTTTATGTGTAGCTCAGATCTTATCTAGCGCATTGTTTTTCATACAATTTCCCTTTAGTGTATTCAGTGTCCATTACAGTCCTGGAGGACTCATCTGATCTCTGCTGTAAGGACAGCACCCCAAAAAAACCTTTTTAGGGCTAGAACATAATTATTATTTTTTTGCCTGTGTAATTTTGACTGTGAAACATCAGTCTGCTAGTGTAATCTAATTGCAGTTGCCTGCCTGCCAGCGTGTGTGTCAGGGTTGCCTGCCTGCCAGCTTGTGTGCCAGGCCCACTTGCCAACTAGTGCCACCACTCATATCTGTTGTAACAGTAGTGTATTTTTAAAAAAAAATAAAACTTTTTTGACTGTGAAACATCAGTCTGCTAGTGTAATCTAATAACAGTTGCCTGCCTGCCAGCATGTGTACCAGGCCCACTTGCCAACTAGTGCCACCCCTCATATCTGTTGTAACAGTAGTGTAAATTTTTTAAAAAAACTTTTTTGACTGTGAAACATCAGTCTGCTAGTTTAATCTAATTGCAGTTGCCAGCGTGTGTGCCATGCCCACTTGCCAACTAGTGCCACCACTCATATCTGTTGAAACAGTAGTATAAATTTAAAAAAAAAACTTTTTTGACTGTGAAACATCAGTCTGCTAGTTTAATCTAATTGCAGTTGCCTGCCTGCCAGCGTGTGTGCCAGGCCCACTTGCCAACTAGTGCCACCACTCATATCTGTTGAAAGAGTAGTATAAATTTAAAAAAAAACTTTTTTGACTGTATAACATCAGTCTGCTAGTGTAATCTAATTGCAGTTGCCTGCCTGTCAGCGTGTGTGCCAGGCCCACTTGCCAACTAGTGCCATCACTCATATCTGTTGTAACAGTAGTGTAAATGTTTTTTAAAAAAAACTTTGTTGACTGTGAAACATCAGTCTGCTAGTGTAATCTAATTGCAGTTGCCTTCCTGCCAGCGTGTGTGCCAGGCCCACTTGCCAACTAGTGCCACCACTCATATCTGTTGTAACAGTAGTGTAAATTTAAAAAAAAAAAACTTTTTGACTGTGAAACATCAGTCTGCTAGTGTAATCTAATAGCAGTTGCCTGCCTGCCAGCGTGAGCCAGGCCCACTTGCCAACTAGTGCCACCACTCATATCTGTTGTAACAGTAGTGTAAATTTAAAAATAAAAACTTTTTTTTTACTGTGAAACATTAGTCTGCTAGTGTAATCTAATTGCAGTTGCCTGCCTGCCAGCGTGTGTGCCAGGCCCACTTGCCAACTAGTGCCACCACTCATATTTGTTGTAACAGTAGTGTAAATTTTTTTAAAAAAACTTTTTTGACTGTGAAACATCAGTCTGCTAGTGTAAACTAATTGCAGTTGCCTGCCTGCCAGCCTGTGTGCCAGGACCACTTGCCAACTAGTGCCACCACTCATATCTGTTGTAACAGTAGTGTAAATTTTTTAAAAAATAACTTTTTTGACTGTGAAACATCAGTCTGCTAGTGTAATCTAATTGCAGTTGCCTGCCTGCCAGCCAGCGTGTGCTAGGCCCACTTGCCAACTAGTGCCACCACTCATATCTGTTGAAAGAGTAGTATAAATTTAAAAAAAAACTTTTTTGACTGTATAACATCAGTCTGCTAGTGTAATCTAATTGCAGTTGCCTGCCTGCCAGCGTTTGTGCCAGGCCCACTTGCCAACTAGTGCCACCACTCATATCTGTTGTAACAGTAGTGTAAATTTAAAAAAAAAAAAACTTTTTGACTGTGAAACATCAGTCTGCTAGTGTAATCTAATATCAGTTGCCTGCCTGCCAGCGTGTGTGCCAGGCCCACTTGCCAACTAGTGCCACCACTCATATCTGTTGTAACAGTAGTGTAAATTTAAAAATAAAAACTTTTTTTGACTGTGAAACATTAGTCTGCTAGTGTAATCTAATTGCAGTTGCCTGCCTGCCAGCGTGTGTGCCAGGCCCACTTGCCAACTAGTGCCACCACTCATATTTGTTGTAACAGTAGTGTAAATTTTTTAAAAAAACTTTTTTGACTGTGAAACATCAGTCTGCTAGTGTAATCTAATTGCAGTTGCCTGCCTGCCAGCCTGTGTGCCAGGCCCACTTGCCAACTAGTGCCACCACTCATTTCCGTTGTAACAGTAGTGTAAATTTTTTAAAAAATAACTTTTTTGACTGTGAAACATCAGTCTGCTAGTGTAATCTAATAGCAGTTGCCTGCCTGTCAGCGTGTGTGCCAGGCCCACTTGCCAACTAGTGCCACCACTCATATCTGTTGTAACAGTAGTGTAAATGTTTTTAAAAAAACTTTTTTGACTGTGAAACATCAGTCTGCTAGTGTAATCTAATAGTAGTTGCCTGCCTGCCAGCATGTGTACCAGACCCACTTGCCAACTAGTGCCAACCCTCATATCTGTTGTAACAGTAGTATAAATTTAAAAAAAAACTTTTTTGACTGTGAAACATCAGTCTGCTAGTGTAATCTTATTGCAGTTGCCTGCCTGCCAGCGTGTGTGCCAGGCCCACTTGCCAACTAGTGCCATCACTCATATCTGTTGTAACAGTAGTGTAAATGTTTTTTAAAAAAAACTTTGTTGACTGTGAAACATCAGTCTGCTAGTGTAATCTAATTGCAGTTGCCTTCCTGCCAGCGTGTGTGCCAGGCCCACTTGCCAACTAGTGCCACCACTCATATCTGTTGTAACAGTAGTGTAAATTTAAAAAAAAAACTTTTTGACTGTGAAACATCAGTCTGCTAGTGTAATCTAATAGCAGTTGCCTGCCTGCCAGCGTGTGTGCCAGGCCCACTTGCCAACTAGTGCCACCACTCATATCTGTTGTAACAGTAGTGTAAATTTAAAAATAAAAACTTTTTTTTGACTGTGAAACATTAGTCTGCTAGTGTAATCTAATTGCAGTTGCCTGCCTGCCAGCGTGTGTGCCAGGCCCACTTGCCAACTAGTGCCATCACTCATATCTGTTGTAACAGTAGTGTAAATGTTTTTTAAAAAAAACTTTGTTGACTGTGAAACATCAGTCTGCTAGTGTAATCTAATTGCAGTTGCCTGCCTGTCAGCGTGTGTGCCAGGCCCACTTGCCAACTAGTGCCATCACTCATATCTGTTGTAACAGTAGTGTAAATGTTTTTTAAAAAAAACTTTGTTGACTGTGAAACATCAGTCTGCTAGTGTAATCTAATTGCAGTTGCCTTCCTGCCAGCGTGTGTGCCAGGCCCACTTGCCAACTAGTGCCACCACTCATATCTGTTGTAACAGTAGTGTAAATTTAAAAAAAAAAAACTTTTTGACTGTGAAACATCAGTCTGCTAGTGTAATCTAATAGCAGTTGCCTGCCTGCCAGCGTGAGCCAGGCCCACTTGCCAACTAGTGCCACCACTCATATCTGTTGTAACAGTAGTGTAAATTTAAAAATAAAAACTTTTTTTTTACTGTGAAACATTAGTCTGCTAGTGTAATCTAATTGCAGTTGCCTGCCTGCCAGCGTGTGTGCCAGGCCCACTTGCCAACTAGTGCCACCACTCATATTTGTTGTAACAGTAGTGTAAATTTTTTTAAAAAAACTTTTTTGACTGTGAAACATCAGTCTGCTAGTGTAAACTAATTGCAGTTGCCTGCCTGCCAGCCTGTGTGCCAGGACCACTTGCCAACTAGTGCCACCACTCATATCTGTTGTAACAGTAGTGTAAATTTTTTAAAAAATAACTTTTTTGACTGTGAAACATCAGTCTGCTAGTGTAATCTAATTGCAGTTGCCTGCCTGCCAGCCAGCGTGTGCTAGGCCCACTTGCCAACTAGTGCCACCACTCATATCTGTTGAAAGAGTAGTATAAATTTAAAAAAAAACTTTTTTGACTGTATAACATCAGTCTGCTAGTGTAATCTAATTGCAGTTGCCTGCCTGCCAGCGTTTGTGCCAGGCCCACTTGCCAACTAGTGCCACCACTCATATCTGTTGTAACAGTAGTGTAAATTTAAAAAAAAAAAAACTTTTTGACTGTGAAACATCAGTCTGCTAGTGTAATCTAATATCAGTTGCCTGCCTGCCAGCGTGTGTGCCAGGCCCACTTGCCAACTAGTGCCACCACTCATATCTGTTGTAACAGTAGTGTAAATTTAAAAATAAAAACTTTTTTTGACTGTGAAACATTAGTCTGCTAGTGTAATCTAATTGCAGTTGCCTGCCTGCCAGCGTGTGTGCCAGGCCCACTTGCCAACTAGTGCCACCACTCATATTTGTTGTAACAGTAGTGTAAATTTTTTAAAAAAACTTTTTTGACTGTGAAACATCAGTCTGCTAGTGTAATCTAATTGCAGTTGCCTGCCTGCCAGCCTGTGTGCCAGGCCCACTTGCCAACTAGTGCCACCACTCATTTCCGTTGTAACAGTAGTGTAAATTTTTTAAAAAATAACTTTTTTGACTGTGAAACATCAGTCTGCTAGTGTAATCTAATAGCAGTTGCCTGCCTGTCAGCGTGTGTGCCAGGCCCACTTGCCAACTAGTGCCACCACTCATATCTGTTGTAACAGTAGTGTAAATGTTTTTAAAAAAACTTTTTTGACTGTGAAACATCAGTCTGCTAGTGTAATCTAATAGTAGTTGCCTGCCTGCCAGCATGTGTACCAGACCCACTTGCCAACTAGTGCCAACCCTCATATCTGTTGTAACAGTAGTATAAATTTAAAAAAAAACTTTTTTGACTGTGAAACATCAGTCTGCTAGTGTAATCTTATTGCAGTTGCCTGCCTGCCAGCGTGTGTGCCAGGCCCACTTGCCAACTAGTGCCATCACTCATATCTGTTGTAACAGTAGTGTAAATGTTTTTTAAAAAAAACTTTGTTGACTGTGAAACATCAGTCTGCTAGTGTAATCTAATTGCAGTTGCCTTCCTGCCAGCGTGTGTGCCAGGCCCACTTGCCAACTAGTGCCACCACTCATATCTGTTGTAACAGTAGTGTAAATTTAAAAAAAAAACTTTTTGACTGTGAAACATCAGTCTGCTAGTGTAATCTAATAGCAGTTGCCTGCCTGCCAGCGTGTGTGCCAGGCCCACTTGCCAACTAGTGCCACCACTCATATCTGTTGTAACAGTAGTGTAAATTTAAAAATAAAAACTTTTTTTTGACTGTGAAACATTAGTCTGCTAGTGTAATCTAATTGCAGTTGCCTGCCTGCCAGCGTGTGTGCCAGGCCCACTTGCCAACTAGTGCCACCACTCATATTTGTTGTAACAGTAGTGTAAATTTTTTTTTTAAAAACTTTTTTGACTGTGAAACATCAGTCTGCTAGTATAATCTAATTGCAGTTGCCTGCCTGCCAGCCTGTGTGCCAGGCCCACTTGCCAACTAGTGCCACCACTCATATCTGTTGTAACAGTAGTGTAAATTTTAAAAAAAAAACCTTTTTGACTGTGAAACATCAATCTGCTAGTGTAATCTAATAGCATTTGCCTGCCTGCCAGCGTGTGCCAGGCCCACTTGCCAACTAGTGCCACCACTCATATATGTTGTAACAGTAGTGTAAATTTAAAAATAAAAACTTTTTTTTGACTGTGAAACATTAGTCTGCTAGTGTAATCTAATTGCAGTTGCCTGCCTGCCAGCGTGTGTGCCAGGCCCACTTGCCAACTAGTGCCACCACTCATATTTGTTGTAACAGTAGTGTAATTTTTTAAAAAAAATATCTTTTTTGACTGTGAAACATCAGTCTGCTAGTGTAATCTAATTGCAGTTGCCTGCCTGCCAGCCTGTGTGCCAGGCCCACTTGCCAACTAGTGCCACCACTCATATCTGTTGTAACAGTAGTGTAAATTTTTTAAAAAATAACTTTTTTGACTGTGAAACATCAGTCTGCTAGTGTAATCTAATAGCAGTTGCCTGCCTGCCAGCGTGTGTGCCAGGCCCACTTGCCAACTAGTGCCACCACTCATATCTGTTGTAACAGTAGTGTAAATGTTTTTAAAAAACTTTTTTGACTGTGAAACATCAGTCTGCTAGTGTAATCTAATTGCAGTTGCTTGCCTGCCAGCGTGTGTGCCCGGCCCACTTGCCAACTAGTGCCACCACTCATATCTGTTGTAACAGTAGTGTAAATTAAAAACAAAACTTTTTTGACTGTGAAACATCAGTCTGCTAGTGTAATCTAATTGCAGTTGCCTGCCTGCCAGCATGTGTGCCAGGCCCACTTGCCAACTAGTGCCACCACTCATATCAGGAGCTAGTGGCACAATCAGACAGCATGCATCGGCACCCGGGGTCAGCCAAACAGCACGCCAATCAATGCATGCTGTTGCCACCACCAGAATGCCGTCATCGCAGAGCTCAGAAGTGTGGCATTTTTTTTATGTGTCTGCCTCTGACAACAGTGATGCCATTTACAACCTGTGCCAAAAGAAACTGAGTTGTGGGAAGTCCAACACCCACCTAGGTACAACTGCTTTGCGAAGGCACATGATCTCACATCACAAACGCCGATGGGATGAACACATGAGTAGAAGCAGCACACAAACTCAAAGCCGCCATCCTCCTCCTGGTCCAGCATCTTCAGCCACGTCAACCACTGCTGTCCTCCTTGCCCCCTCTCAACCATCCGCCACTCCGTCTCTCTTCCGTAGCAGTTCCTGCTCATCTGCCCACAGTCAGGTGTCTGTCAAGGACATGTTTGAGCGTAAGAAGCCAATGTCCCAAGTCACCCCCTTGCCCGGCGTCTGACAGCTGGCTTGTCTGAACTCTTAGCCCGCCAGCTTTTACCATACAAGCTGGTGGAGTCTGAGGCATTCAAAAAAATTGTAGCTATTGGGACATCGCAGTGGAAGGTACCCGGCCGAAATTTCTTTGCACAAAAGGCAATCCCCAACCTGTACTCGATTGTGCAAAAGGAAGTAATGGCATGTCTAGCACACAGTGTTGGGGCAAGGGTCCATATGACCACTGATAGCTGGTCTGCAAAGCATGGTCAGGGCAGGTATATCACCTACACTGCGCATTGGGTAAACCTGCTGACGGCTGCCAAGCATGGAATGCATGGCTCTGCAGAGGAGTTGGTGACACCGCTACGACTTGCAGGCAGGCCTGCTGCCACCTCCTCTACTCCTCCTACTCCATCTTCTTCCATAACCTCCTCGGCTAAGTCCTCTTCTGCTGCTGTGTCTTGCTCCACATCAACGGCACTCCCCCAGCTCCGCAGGTACTATTCCACATCCCGGATACGGCAGTGTCACGCCATCTTGGGGTTGACTTGCCTGAAAGCAGAGAGTCACACCGGAACAGCACTCCTGTCCACCCTGAATGCACAGGTGGATCAGTGGCTGACTCCGCACCAACTGGAGATCGGCAAAGTGGTTTCTGACAACGGAAGATATTTGAGCAAGTTGACACATGTGCCGCGCATGGCACATGTGTGTAATCTGATCGTACAACGCTTTGTGCAAAAGTACCCAGGCTTACAGGATGTCCTGAAGCAGGCCAGGAAGGTGTGTGGCCATTTCAGGTGTTCCTATAAGGCCATGGCGAATTTTACAGATATCCAGTGGAGAAACAACATGCCAGTGAGGCGCTTCATTTGCGACAGCCCGACATGTTGGAATTCAACACTCCTAATGTTCGACCGCCTGCTCCAACAAGAAAAAGCCATTAACAAGTATTTGTATGACCGAGGTGCTAGGACAGCCTCTGCGGAGCTGGGGATTTTTTGCCATGTTACTGGACGCTCATGCGCAATGCTTGTAGGCTCATGCGTCCTTTTGAGGAGGTGACAAACCTAGTCAGTCACACCGAAGGCACCATCAGCGACATCATACCATTTGTTTTCTTCCTGGAGCGTGCCCTGCGAAGAGTGCTGGATCAGGCCGTAGATGAGCGTGAAGAGGAAGAGTTGTGGTCACCATCACAACCAGAAACAGCTTTATCAGCATCGCTTGCTGGACCTGCGGCAATACTGGAAGAGGATTGTGAGGAAGAGGGGTCAGAGGAGGAATGTGGCTTTGAGGAGGAGGAGGAGGAAGACCAACCACAACAGGCATCCCAGGGTGCTCGTTGTCACCTATCTGGTACCCGTGGTGTTGTACGTGGCTGGGGGGAAGAAGATACCTTCAGTGAGATCACTGAGGACGAGGAACGGGACATGAGTAGCTCGGCATCCATCCTTGCGCAAATGGGGTCTTTCATGCTGTCGTGCCTGTTGAGTGACCCTCGTATAAAAAAGGTGAAAGAGAAGGACATGTACTGGGTGTCCACGCTACTAGACCCCCGGTATAAGCATAAAGTGCCTGAAATGTTACCAAATTCCCTCAAGTCGGAAAGGTTGCAGCAGTTCCAAAATAAATTAAAAAGTATGCTTTACACAGCGTATAAGGGTGATGTCACAGCACAACGGGAATCTAACAGGGGAAGAGGTGAAAGTAATCCTTCGACTCCGACGACCATGCTGGCAAGGACAGGACGCTTTACAGATGTGTTGTTGATGGAGGACATGCGGAGCTTTTTAACTCCTATGCATCGCCACAGCCCTTCGGGGTCCACCCTCAGAGAACGACTTGACCGACAGGTAGCAGACTATCTCGCCTTAACTGCAGATCTTGACACTCTGAGGAGCGATGAACCCCTTGACTACTGGGTGTGCAGGCTTGACCTGTGGCCTGAGCTATCCCAATTTGCGATTGAACTTCTGGCCTGCCCCGCTTCAAGTGTCCTGTCAGAAAGGACCTTCAGTGCAGCAGGAGGTATTGTCATTGAGAAGAGAAGTCGCCTAGGTCAAAAAAGTCTAGATTACCTCACCTATATTAAGATGAATGAGGGATGGATCCCAAAGGGACTGACATTGAGCGATACATTCGAGTAAAAAAGGCCTTGGGGTATAAATGGTCCACAAGCTGCTGTATGTTATCTTCGAATGCCGGATGACTTGCGTGACTTATCCGCCACCAACTAGGGTTCAAGCCGCAATGTTTTAGGGCACTTTCTGTCAGGGAAACAAGCATTAATTTTTCTAGCCACTGCTACAGCAGCGGCTGCAACAATACCTAATTTTTCAGGCTTGTGTACATGCCAAATTTTTCTGGCCTCTGGTGCTGCACTGTGGCTTCAAAGAACAAAAAGAAAAAAAGGCACGTAACAGGGATTAAAGTGATAGGAATAGTACTACTTAACACACCACTCCTATCTGGTGGCACATTAGATTGCACGTGCAGTGCCCCAATATTTGAAGTAGGAGGACCGACCAAGCATCTTTTTCCATCTCCCGGTTCCTAAAATCCATGCCATATACACGTCCCCTGATAGGGGACGTAACAGGGATTAAAGTGATAAGAATAGTACTACTTAACACACCACTCATATCTGGTGGCACAGTAGATTGCACGCGCAGTGCCCCAAATTTGAAGTAGGAGGACCGACCAAGCATCTTTTTCCATCTCCCGGTTCCTAAATTCCATGCCATATACACGTCCCCTGATAGGGGACGTAACAGGGATTAAAGTTATAAGAATAGTACTACTTAACACACCACTCATTTCTGGTGGCACAGTAGATTGCACGCGCAATGCCCCAAATTTGAAGTAGGAGGACCGACCAAGCATCTTTTTCCATCTCCCGGTTCCTAAAATCCATGCCATATACACGTCCCCTGATAGGGGACGTAACAGGGATTAAAGTGATAAGAATAGTACTACTTAACACACCACTCATATCTGGTGGCAAAGTAGATTGCACGCGCAGTGCCCCAAATTTGAAGTAGGAGGACCGACCAAGCATCTTTTTCCATCTCCCGGTTCCTAAAATCCATGCCATATACACGTCCCCTGATAGGGGACGTAACAGGGATTAAAGTTATAAGAATAGTACTACTTAAAACACCACTCATATCTGGTGGCACAGTAGATTGCATGCGCAGTGTCCCAAATTTGAAGTAGGAGGACCGACCAAGCATCTTTTTCCATCTCCCGGTTACTAAAATCCATGCCATATACACGTCCCCTGATAGGGGACGTAACAGGGATTAAAGTGATAAGAATAGTACTACTTAACACACCACTCATATCTGGTGGCACAGTAGATTGCACGAGCAGTGCCCCAAATTTGAAGTAGGAGGACTGAGAGTGCTCTGTTCTAATCAGGGCCTCGGGCGCCGCAACTGCCTCGGGGAACCTTACCATGGGTCCCAGACCACACATCTTGTAATTCTCTGTCTGGGAAATTATCTATCTATCAAATCTATCAATTGATCTATCAAATCTATCTATCGTATCTATCAAATGTATCTATTGCATCTATTGATCTATCTAATCTATGTCTCTATCTATCTATCAAATCTATCTATCTCGTGGCAATGGGGAGTTTGCGGTTGTGCAAATGGACTGTTTGCGGTTGTTTGCGGTGCGTTAAACGGGGAGTTTGGTCTGTCACTGTGAAGCGGGCGTAACCCTTACACTACCTGATCGATACAACATCATACCTGATGTTTTAAAGCACGTTATTCAAAACAATTTAGGAATGTTAGGTGATTTATGCCCTTTATGGATTAAAACCAGACTCTGCATCAACTATGTAATTTTCCGTGGGAGTTTTGCCATGGATCCCCCTCCGGCATGCCACAGCCCAGGTGTTAGTACCCTTGAAACAACTTTTCCATCACTATTGTGGCCATAAAGAGTCCCTATGTGTATTAAAATTTGCCTGCCTATTGTAGTCAATGGCGGTTTGCCCGTTCGCGAAGAGAATTAAGCAAATTTGATAATAGAAGTAACTTTAAAGTTGTTCAAAATTGCATGTTTATCCAAATCTTAAAATAAAATGTTGGGGCTTCCTGTCCCTTTAAGCATTATGAGTAACATTGCAATTGCTCCAGATCACTCTAGGTGATACTTAGATAATAATAACTATACAACTATATATTGAATTTTATGGAAATCAGAGCTGAAAAGACATGGAGGTCAATTTATCAAGCTCCGCCTGAAACAGAAGTTATGACGCAGTGGTCTAAAGACCGCTGCCCCATAACTTGTCCACCTGCTCTGACGCCGCAGACAGAAATCAACCCGATCTAATACGGTATGGTTGATGGACACTCCTGCTAGTGGCCGATTGTCCGCGAATCTGCAGGGGCGGCATTGCACCAGCAGTTCACAAGAACTGCTGGTGCAATGATAAATGCTGACAGCTTATGCTGTCGGCATTTATTGATGTGCGGTGGACATGATACGCTACATCGTATCATGTCCGCTCGCACATGAATAAATATACCCCTGTATCTTATTTCTTAGCGAAGGTGTATTACTAGTTTTCAGAATGTAAGACAATGCACAGACACAAGATATTTGTTTAAATCATATTCCTGCTGAAAAATAATGACAGCACAGCAATTAGAAGAAACTTTTTTTGCACGTTGACAGCTTCAAGCTCATTTATTAAGCTGTTTTAGTAAAGTGACACAGCAGCATCAGAAATGATTGAAATCTTGGCCAAGCTTGACAGATGTTCTCATCTCATTGTCGAACTCAAGTATATCTTAATGAGCTTCAAGTGGCTGGAGCGCCTCTTAGCAGATGCTACTGTTGCCGAAGTATAGAAAATGATGGTCTCACAGGTTTATGACAATACAGTAAAAGGAATAGTTCCAGGATAAATCAGTTAGTATTCTATAAAGAACATCTTAAAGAATGAAGAGAGGATAAAATGATTTCTGAGTCATCTCTGTGCAAATCATTTAGATTGCTTGCTATATTCACTGCTATAGCCTATAATGGTTTATCCACTGTAATATGGAAAAAGAGATGCTGCTATATAAATGTGTGTGTTTTGTGTGAATGTGGGTGTGTGAATGTGTGTAACATCTATCCTGAAAACATCACATGAACAGGTGTTGCAATGCAGAGATAAAAAAACACATGTATTCCACTAGTAGTTAAATATAACCCTGTTCTACAGGGGATACATAAAATGATAAAATATTTACTGCTATTACTCACATAGGATGCTGCACTGAAATATATTTTTGCAAAACCCCCATCATTGCATTTAAACAACGATGTGAAACAAAGACTGGTTCAGAGAAAAACTAAACACTACAATAAAACTTTCTGCATACAGTATTTTGTCGCTACATATGCGTAAACAGTATAACCAGTCTACAATAGTAAAACATATAAGACTAAAGGATCATACTAATGATTATGTGCTAATGTGATATGAATAAAATAATGCACTGCTTATGATATTATTATGATAATATTAAGGAAACCAGACAAAAACTGCATGTATGAACATGGGCGTCTGAGACATTTTTCTGGGGGGAGGGAAATAAAATATCCTAATCATATTAATATAAGTGGCATAATGTGAAGCTTATCGTATGTATGAGCTGTATATAATTTGAAACATGGTAGCTCACTAGCGTCAAAATAATGACTAAAGTGAGTACTCATGCTTAGATATAATAACAAGATATAATAATGACATAATAAAGTAAGAAAGATAGTGTAAGTTAGACATGTGCAGCCGCAAAAAATTCGGTTCAGTTCGGTTCGGATCGATTCGGACCGATTCAAATTTCGGTTCGGATCGATTCGAATTCGTAAGAAATTGAATGAATTTGTTTCAGATTAATTCGGATTCTTTCGGATTCGTGTGAGATTCGGTTCGGTTCGATTCGGTTCGTTTCGGTTCAAATCGATTCGGATTTTCGGAATTTCGGCACTGTTAAGTGGGATGTGCTGTGTATTACACTAGTATACTGTACAATACTAGTGTAATACATGGCCATCCGAATCCATCCGAATAAATTTGAATCGATTCAGATTTATTCGGTAGATTCAGCACTGCCGCAATTCGGAAATTCGAATCGATCCGAATTCGACAAAATTCGTCCAAATTTCGATTCGGACCGAACCGAATCGTGCATGTCTAGTCTAGTGTAAATACAGTATTGTAATCAGAAAGGTACATTACAAGTGAAAGGTTTCAGTACACTGTGGTACGTAAGAAATAACAAAGGTGCAACAAAGCAATGAATTTGATTACAGTTAAATAAATTATTTATTTATTTTTTTTAAACAGGGAGTGAACATACTGCTTATGTGATACATAACCTTAAAAAAAAAGGTAATTTAAAAAAATAAGCAAGAAAATATTGTGTTATTTCCCCACCATTAGAACAGAGAGGAACTAAAGCATGGTCTCACTCTTTTACATTGATGACATATGTAAATGGTAGAGCAGTTCGGTATCTCATAAGCTCAGCAGTGTGCAGATCTGACAAGCAGTATAAAAAGACTGAGTTATTGAAATGGGTGCATATGTTGCTTATTACCTGTACTAATGATTACAGAAAGAGATCAGCTCAGCTCTGTCATTGATTTAATCTCAAGTTGACTGTAAAGTTTGCACTAACTTCTTGCAACAGCCATTGATAGCTATAATTGCTGCCCTTTCATTCTGCTTGTAATGGAATATATCATGTTAAAAAAATAGGGGACAGAATTTTTTTAATATCACTGCATTAACCCAAAAGTGGTTATATTATAGTCTATTAAAATATTACTTAATCTAGATAAATGGTTATCAATTACCTTAATAAATAAATAACTGTGTTTGCTGCTCCCAGGGCCGCCATCAGGGGGTGACAGGGGTGACTCCTGTCAGGGACCAAATGGGCCAGGGGGGCCCCATGAGGCAAGAACAACTTATTTATTTATTTTGGCAGCCACCAGAGGGTACTACAGCAGAGTTCTATTGAGTGTGGGAAATGTTATAAAGTAAAGCATTAGCATTTGAGAGGAATTCTGAGTTTGCACTAAACCACTATGCACAGTGTGAGACAGACGTGGCACTTAAGTTTGTACAGTGTATGTCTGAGTCAGATGGAAGATCACTTTCATTTGCAGAGGAGGTAGGACTTACTTAGTAAATGTTTTGTATTTCCTTGTGCAATTTTGGATTAAAACTTCAGTGTGTTAGTAGTGGTATGGTGGGGCCAGGGGTTCATTAAAACACATTTAAAAAAAAAAAAAAATATGCAGCAGTGTATTTATGATTATTTGACAATGTCGTAGAAGTTCTATATTTAATCCATGCAGAAATGTTTCCTCCTCAATACACAAATGGTAGGTGCCCTTTTGGCAGATATGAGTTTTTTTAATTAATATATATATTTTAATTACATTCCAGTTTACTGCCCCATTATGCAAGGACTTTCCGGATGCAAGAAGGCATTTTATCTAAGATTTTTACATCTACATAAAATGTTATATTCTTAGACTAAGATTGCTCAGTGTTTGAAATGAGACAGGTTAATTTAACACTGTTCAGTTTACACTACAGCTAACTTAATTTTGAAATACATACAAACAAGCCTTAATCCTGCATTTAACCAAATCTAATGGTATGAGTACCACAGGTTATGGTTCCACCATATAGAGTACAGCATTTTCAATATCCATAAGTACAGTTGACAGATGGGAACATTTGTACACTATATTTGAAGTGGTGCTCTTGGTTGGGGAAAATGGGTTAAAAAACAAACATATGTCAACCTTTCAAAAGTACTTTTCTTCATCTAGCCATCTACCCAGATCATTAATGTACAATTTTTCAATTCACAGAATTATTTTTGTTTGCACATTTATAAATATGATTCTTTAAAAAGTGATCTCTTAATTTCTGCAATTTTTTTTATCATGCATGTCACACACTGTTGATTTAGGAGATGCAATGTGCAGAAATGTTACCTCATGTGAGTGTTTCTGTGGGTGTCTGTGTTTATGTCTTTGTGCTTTTTTTGTGTCTCTATGAGTGTGTATGTATTTTTTTCCGTGAGTGTGGGTGTGTATGTGGGTTTCTCTGTGAGGGTGGGTGTGTATGCCTTTGTGCATTTCTGTGGATGTCTGTGAGGGTGTGTTCATATGTCTGTGCTTTTTCTATGGGTGTCTCTGTGAGAAAGTGTGTATGTATGTTTTTGTGTTTTTTCTATGGATGCCTCTGTGAGGGTGGGTGTGTATGTCTTTGTGTGGTTTCTTTGTATGTCTCTGTGAGGGTGAGTGTGTGTAGGTATATCTGTGTTTTCTGTGGATGTCTCTGTGAGGGTGTGTGCGTATGCCTGTATATTTTCTGTGGGTGTCTCTGTGAGGGTGTGTGTATTTATGTGCATTTTCTGTGGGTGTCTCTGTGAGAGTGTGTGTATGTCTTTGTGTGTTTTCTGAGGCTGTCTCTGTCAGTGTTTCCTTGGGTGTATGTGCAAGTTTGTGTTTGAGTTTGTGTGTGTGTCCATTGTCTGTTTCATTTTAGGACATTTTGACCTTACTACTGATTATTCACATCTTTCTATAGACTTTGAGACTAATGAGACCTTTCCGGAAGTCACCAATCCACCATTTAACCTTTCAATTATTTTTAGGCAGTTCAGTGCCCTTCCTTTCAGCCACTGCATGCTGTTGTCATCATTTAGTTGACATCTTCCTTGACAAAAAGATAATCAGAACTCCATATTTTTTTTGTAATTTTCCTTTTTTGACAAAACTGTAGTCTACCTCATTACTTGTCAGGACAATGTAAACAAGTGCTGAGTGTCTGTGTGGGTGTCTGTGTCTGAGTGTGTTTGTGTGTTTCTTTGCATGACTGCTAGAGTGTCTATATGTTAATCCTTATGTGTGAGTGTGTGTTTAGTGTATGAGTGTGTCTGTATGTTTTTGTGTTTGTGTGTTACTACCTTTACAACATTTCAAAGTTTGACTACACTTAAGAATAAAGTGCAGATATTTTTTAGTCATTTGTTTAAAAATTGCAGGGGGGGGGGCTGATAAATGGTTAAGTCAGGGGCCCCAAAATTTCTAGTGGCGGCCCTGGCTGCTCCCCCACTATGTAGTAAAGGTTAAGTGTTCCAGTGGGTTTTTTTTAACTTTTGACTACTCTGCAAGGGTACTAGGGGGCAGAAGCTGAAATTTTAGAATAGGGTTTGCTCTTTTTCCAGGGGAAGGGGGGCCATGCCTATGAATGAACCTGCAAAGACATTCTATAAACAATTCCAATAAAAAAAGTATTAGGTTAACATTTTTCCACCCAGTCTGACTTCGTTATTCAATATTTTGAAATCAGGCTTCTTAGTAGAAACTTCAAAAACACCCTGGAATAAAAAAACTAGTTAAACAAAAATAAAATTTTCATCACTATAGAGTGCAGACATAGGGGCCTATTTAACAAAGGTCTGTGAGACCTGATCCGACTGTGCGGATCACGTCTGACATACCTCGCTGAATGCGGAGAGCAATACGCTCTCCATATTCAGCATTGCACCAGCAGCTTTTGTGAGCTGCTGGTGCAACGCCGCCCCCTGCAGATTTGCGGCCAATCAGCTGCCAGCAGGGGGTGTCAATCAACCCGATTGTACTCAATCGGGTTGAATTGCGGCGATGTCTGTCCGCCTGCTCAGAGCAGACGGACAGGTTACAGTGTAGGGGGGGCTGCTTCATAACTGTTTTTTCTAGCAAGGCTGCAGGCTCACCAGAAACACGGGCCCTCAAGCTCCATCTGGAGCTTGATAAATGGGCCTCATAGGAGCTGATTTACTATGCCCCAAATGGGGCCAACTCGCTCTGTTTCCGCATGAGCCTTCAGGCTTGCCAAAAACAGGAGTTAAGAAGCAGCTGTCTTAAGACAGCCTCTGAGCGGTGTACAGCAATCAACCCGATCGCATACGATCGGGTTGATTGACACCCCCCGCTAGCAGCCGATTTGCCGCAAATCTGCAGGGGGCGACATTGCACAAGCAGTTCACTAAAACTGCTTGTGTAATGCTGAATGCCGAGAGCATATGCTGTCCGCATTCAGCGATGTCCGCCAGGCATTAATAAATCGGTCCCTGAATGTTTTGTCTAGTTTCTTGACACATTTTCAACATGTTATGTAATATATAGTATTATGTACCCTCTTATTTTTTGGGTGCAATTTCCTCAGAAATGTCAGCTCTATCTACATTATATTTGGAAGGTTGTGCATGTATATGCACATTTGTATGATATTTGTATGACATTTGTATGAAACTGTATTGTATATTCCTTTCAATACATGTGTATATGTTTATGTGGACTAATATTAATTTTTGTATGTCAGTCTCTGCTTTAAAGACAAGATTTATTAAGGGTCTCTGCCCCATCAGCTGCAGGTTTGCACGAGCGAGCTTACAGTCGAGATTTAAGATGCAACTGTCATCAACTCAATTCTCCACATGTTATGTGGTGGATATCAATCTCTCCAGCCTTTTCCAACCTGGGGAGGTCCAGAGCGGTCTTCCCAGATGTGACAATCCTTAGCAGCAGTCATTGGCGAAGGTGTGAAGGTTCCTCTTCATGCGATTGTCTGCTGCACACTGAAGATTGAATTCAAGGTACCCCATATTTATTGGGGTTCCTTGTATTCCTATTGGCTGAAATTTTCAAAATCAGCCAATAAGATGAGAGCTACTGAAATCTTATTGGCTGATTTGAACAGCCAATAGGATTTCAGTAGCTCTAATCCTATTGGTTGTTTTGAAAAATTCAGCCAATAGGAATGCAAGGTACCCAAAATTGATTGCAGTACCTTGCATTCAATATTCAGTATACGACAGACATTGGATAAAGAAGAGACTCCATGCCGCCAAGGACCACCGCTGCAGTGAGGACCGCTCCGGACCTCCGCTCCGCACTGCCTTCGATGTGGATAAAGAGGATGAACCCGCATGGAAGAAGACCTTCTCCGCCGGACTTCTGAAACTGTGAGTACCTATTTGGGGCTTTAGTGTTAGTTTTTTTTTGGGGGGGGTCTTTTTTTTAGATTAAGGTTTATTGGGCAATTTGCCAAAGAGCTGAATGCAATTTTAATGGCAGTGAAAAAAGAGCTGAATGCCCTTTTAAGGGCAATGCCTGTACAAATGCCCCTTGAGGGGCAATTGATATTTTAGGGTTATTAGTGTTAGGTTTTTTATTTCGGGGGTGTTTTTTTTTATTTATAATCCAACAGTGTAGACACACAACCCCCTTTTTACATTTTTATTGCACCTCGCAGGGCATAACTCAAAACAAATAAGAAGAGACATATTCATGGTGAGTTTATTTTGGGGGGCTTTTTTTATTTTCATAGGGATTAGGTTTAATATTTTCTTTTTGGATAGTGTTGTTTATTTTTTTCTGTATTTTAACTTTTGATTTTGTAGCTTGGGGGGGTCACATTTTTAACACATAAACTGCCCTCTGGGCTGGCTTATCAACTAGTATATATATATATATATATATATATATATATATATATATATATATATGTGTGTGTATTTATATATATACATAAAGTATATGTGTGTGTGTGTGCGACGGCATGTGTTTATTGGTTTATATATGTATATATAGTGTGTAACAGTTAAAATATTTTTGTGAGCCCATAATTTATTTTTTACCACTTTGTCTACATAAAGATCAGTATAAAGGTACCATTTTCTGTGATATGTCCAACACAGTTGTTCACTAATATCTTTTTCCTAATAGATGCTTTCTAGTAGATTTTAAGGTATATTGTTTTACTACTTCAGTAGATTTTACAAGGAAAAAAGAAAATAATAAATGATTCCATCTTTTTGACTGGTACAACTAAGTTATTCAGAAGGAGAAATGCAAATGTATATGTAAGAAAAATAGTTTGCTATTGTAATACATAGGGATTTTGTATGTGTTCTAACAATAAATCTGCTACTTGAGTTTTTTACACCAGAAACCAGTGAGGATATATCTAATCTCTGTTCTGCCAAAACATTGACAGTTTACATATCCTGTCAGCATGCAATACTCTACATGAAATAGGAAATTCCTCCAAGCAGATGAGATAATTAATCATCACTTAATGATAGTTTGACTTTGGTGATAATGTATGAAACTGATTCATTACAGAATGAAAAAGAACTATATGTTTTACTGAAAGGTCATCAAGAAGAATAAGAAATTATGAATCTACATTGTCTTTCAGATTAATTAAGACAAGTGTTAAATTCTGGTGAATTACATATGCAAACATAAAGTCATTAAAGGATGTCATCCATTTTTCTCTAAAAACTAACTTAAATGCCCTTCATAGTTAAATAATGATAAAAAGTTATATTATTTATGAAGGGCTCTTCTTCCCTGGGGACACAAAGACCTTTATTACATGGCTTTAGACTGAACTGATTAATGATATCTAGTAGATAATATTTATTATTACCCAGCCTAATAGTACTGCGTTTATTAGCTTTTAAACAAGGGGTTTTCATGACCTGAACCATTGTCATTGGTAACAATGGGTGGATAGTGGTCCTTTTGGGGGAAGCTCATTGTTTTCTACTACAAGTACTTGAAAACTGAGGTTCACTTTAATGATGCGCTGATATAATTATTGTGATTATTACTATTACTACTATTAATAATAAAAAATATTTTTTTGTGTTTTCTTTTTTAAATCCCCTTTAAGCCCATTTAACATTGTTGAGATGTAAAATATGGATGACGTTTTTGAAAATTGATCAAGCAATATGTATCGGTGGTGATACGCGTAGGTGTAAGTTTTCTTGCTATTAGTTTAATTTTTTCTTTAAAAAGGTGTATGACACATAAAAAAAAAACCTTAACCCTACGAGTAACATAGTTCTACCTAAACGTATATACACTTTCTGTGTCAATGGTTGTTAGATGTTAACAATAGAAAGTTAATAACAGGTTATTTAGTTTTTCAGTTTTGATTCTCTCTTCACTAAGGATTTGATAAATCTTGTTTGTATTGTCTTTGTGGTATAATCCTAAAATTTGTACGCAGATGAAAAAACGCATATCTTTACATGACACCAGAAAGAATAAATACATCTCACAGAAGTACACCTTGTAGCACATTCAGAACACTCACAGATATGTCCTATATTGCCTTTTGCATACCAGTGATTCTTCTGGGGGTTTGTGGGGGGCCCCCGGGGAAACAATTAACACACACCTGAATTTAGAGTTTGGCGTTAGACTTCAAAAGCAGCGTTAAGGGGTCCTAACGCTGCTTTTTAACGCCTGCTGGTATTTAGAGTCAGGCAGAAAAGGGTCTGCCGCTCACTTTCTTTCCGCGACTCGAGGCTACCGCAGATCCCCTTACGTCAATTGGGTATCCTATCTTTTCAATAGGATTTGCTTAATGCTGGTATTACAAGTCTTGGAAGAAGTGAGCGGTAGAGCCTCTACCGACAAGACTCCTACCATCAAAAAAAGTCAGTAGTTAAGAGCTTTATGGGCTAACGCGGGAACATAAAGCTCTTAACTACTGTGCTATAAAGTACACTAAAACCAATAAACTACCTATGAACCCCTAAACCAAGGCCCCCCCCACATCGTAAACCCTATAATAATTTTTTTAACCCCTAATCTGCTGCTCCGGACACCGCCGCAACCTACATTATACCTATAAACCCCTAATCTGCTGCCCCTAACATCGCCGACACCTATATTATATTTATTACCCCCTAATCTGCCCCCCCCCAACGTCGCCGCCAACCTACCTACACTTATTAACCCCTAATCTGCTGACCGGACCTCACCGCCACTATAATAAATGTATTAACCCCTAAACCGCCGCACTCCCGCCTCGCAAACACTATAATAAATTTTATTAACCCCTAATCTGCCCTCCCTAACATCGCCACCACCTACCTACAATTATTAACCCCTAAATTCCCGACCCCAACATCACCGCTACTATAATAAAGTTATTAACCCCTAAACCTAAGTCTAACCCTAAACCCTAACACCCCCCTAAGATAAATATAATTTAAATAAAGCGAAATAAATTTACTATAATTAAATAAATTGCTCCTATTTAAAACTAAATAGTTACCTATAAAATAAACCCTAATATAGCTACAATATAACTAATAGTTACGTTGTAGCTATTTTAGGATTTATATTTATTTTACAGGCAACTTGGTATTTATTTTAACTAGGTACAACAGCTATTAAATAGGTAGTAACTATTTAATAGCTAGCTAGTTAAATTAATTACAAAATTACCTGTAAAATAAATCCTAACCTAAGTTACAATTACACCTAACACTACACTATCAATAAATTAATTAAATAAATTACCTATAATTAGCTAAACTAAAATACAATTAAATAAACTAATCTATAATACAAAAAACCCACTAAATTACAGAAAATAAAAAAATTACAAGAAGTTTAAACTAATTACACCTAATCTAAGCCCCCTAATAAAATAAAAAAGCCCCCCAAAATAATAAAATGCCCTACCCTATTCTAAATTACAAAGTAATCAGCTCTTTTACCAGCCCTTAAAAGGGTTTTTTGCGGGGCATTGCCCCAAAGTAACCAGCTCTTTTACCTGTAAAAAAATACAACCCCCCAACATTAAAACCCACCACTCACATACCCCTACTCTAACCCACCCAAACCCCCCTTAAATAAAACTAACACTAACCCCCTGAAGATCTCCCTACCTTGAGTCGTCTTCACTCAGCCGAGCAAGAAGAGGTCCTCCATCCGGTAGAAGTCTTCATCCAAGTGGGTCAAAAAGAAGTCCTCCATCCGGTAGAAGTCTTCATCCAAGTGGCAGATTAGGGGTTAATAAGTGTAGGTAGGTGGTTGTGACGTTGGGGGGGGGCGGGGCAGATTAGGGGGTAATAAATATAATATAGGTGTCGGCGATGTTAGGGGCAGCAGATTAAGTGTTCATAGCTATAATGTAGGTTGCGGAGGTGTCCGGAACGGCAGATTAGGGGTTAATAATATAATGTAGGTGTCAGCGATAGCAGAGGCGGCAGATTAGGGGTTAATAAGTGTGAGGTTAGGGGTGTTTAGACTCGGGTTCATGTTAGGGTGTTAGGTGTAGACATAACTTTTGTTTCCCCATAGGAAACAATGGGGCTGCGTTAGGAGCTGAACGCTGCTTTTTTGCAGGTGTTAGTTTTTTTTTCAGCCAGCTCAGCCCCATTGTTTCCTATGGGGATATCGTGTGCGAACACGTTTTTCCAGCTTACCGCTACCGTAGGCAACGCTGGTATTGAGGGTTGAAGTGGAGCTAAATTATGCTCAAAGCTCCCTTTTCTGAGGCTAACATAGCCATTCAGACAACTCTAAATACCAGCGTTGTCTTAAGGGTGCACTGGAAAAAAAGGAGCGTTAGCACTGCGGGTGTTTACCGACAAAACTCTAAATCTAGGCGACAGTATTTATAGATAGTGGGCTATTAGGATCATTGAACTACTGTTCCCTGATATGGAGCTGTCATTTTGCTGTTGTCCTGTCCTGCGGTCTACTGGCTGCAGGGAGGATAGACAAAAGGTAATGCTATATATCATTCAGGGAGAGCTAAATCTCTATAACATTTCTGAATGACGCCCATATGTGCACGTATCTCAATAACGCAACTACTCACCTACATATAACTCCAATAAGGAACACAAAAATCCATGCTCAGATTGAACTCATATGCTCATGTAGACATTAAGTTATCCTCTCTTGCTTTTGTCATGCATAGATTTCAACTCCTCTTCTTATAACAGTGACACTTATTAAATGCAACACAGTTGAACTTTGCTAATTACATATTTTAATTAGTGAATTAGTGATGTCGCGAACTTAAAATTTTCTGTTTGCGAACGGCGAACACGAACTTCCGCAAATGTTCGCGAACGGGTGAACCGGGCGAACCGCCATTGACTTCAATAGGCAGGCGAATTTTAAAACCCACAGGGACTCTTTCTGGCCACAATAGTGATGGAAAAGTTGTTTCAAGGGGACTAACACCTGGATTGTGGCATGCCGGAGGTGGATCCATGGCAAAACTCCCACATAAAATTACATAGTTGATGCAGAGTCTGGTTTTAATACATAAAGGGCATAAATCACCTAACATTCCTAAATTGTTTAGAATAACGTGCTTTAAAACATCAGGTATGATGTTGTATCGATCAGGTAGTGTAAGGGTTATGCCCGCTTCACAGTGACAGACCAAATTCCCCGTTTAACGCACCGCAAACAGTCCATTTGCACAACCGCAAACTCCCCATTTGCACAAGGTTGGATACCAAGCTAGCTATATCCCGTTCCTTGTCCTCACTGATGTCATTGAAGGGCTAGCCACAGTCAAAAAAGTTTTTTTTTTTTAATTTACACTACTGTTACACCAGATATTAGTGGTGGCACTGGGCAAGTGGACCTGGCACACACGCTGGCAAGCAGGCAACTGCAATTAGATTACACTAGCAGACTGATGTTTCACAGTCAAAAAAGTTTTTTTTTTTTTAAATTTACACTACTGTTACACCAGATATTAGTGGTGGCACTTGGCAAGTGGCTTGGCAGGCAGGCAACTGCAATTAGATTACACGGGGAAAAAAAAAAAACAAGACTAATGTTCTAGCCCTAAAAAGGGCTTTTTAGGGTGCTGTCCTTACAGCAGAGATCAGATGAGTCCTTCAGGACTGTAGTGGACACTGAATACACTAGCCTAGCTATCAATTTCCCTATTAAATCAGCAGCAGCTACACTGTCCCTCCTCTCTCTAAGAATGCAGCTTCCGAATGAATCTAAAATGGCTGCTGTCCAGGAGCTGGGAGGGTCTGGGAGGGAGGGTCTACTGCTGATTTTCTGGAATGTGTCTGCAGACTGTGAGATACAGGGTCAAAGTTTAATCAATGATGACGAATAGGGGGTGGATCGAACATTGCATAACAATCTATGTTCACCGGGAACTATTCGCCGGCGAACAATTCGCGACATCACTAATTTTAATGCGTTGTATGTTTTCAATGTGCTTAGTTTTGGCATCAGCATCTATAAACCTATCTGTCCATACTATTCCAGCAATGATTTTCTATTAGATGCAGTCTTCTTTTTTTTACTTCCATTTGAGTTTTCCTTCCAGCTTTACATTAACCCCTGGACTCAAAAAAGATCATCTCAATGGGTCTATGAGTGACCTAACATTGATAAAAGGGGAAGAAAAAACGTGGACTATAACCCAATATATGTAATCCTTTTCAGATATGATGTGAATATCTGGTATAATAATTAGATAATGTATGATACAGTATATCCTTTTTGTCCTCAATAGTGACTATATGCAGATACATAGGAATACAGAACATAATCAGTGAGGGAGAATATTCCCTTTCTTCCCTTCCCCCACAATTCATAGAGGGATAGGAAACCTTTTATTTTAATAGCAACTACACTTCCTGCCAGGTGACTGTTCTAATAATAGCAAATACCTCACAATAGTGGTCATATTTTGGGATCTGGTAACTTTAAAGAAACCCCTGGCAAATGGGTATCATTACACACATCATTTCTTTAATATCTCTGGTCTCAGTGTACTACACAGTGCATGCTGCTTTTGAGCCCTTGCAGGGCAGGCTCGCACATGAGACAGGCTCACATGTGTCTGCTGCTTACACAAGCACTTGTTCAGGGTGATGGTAATCTGAGTATTGTGAATATTGTTCTAATGAACAAAGGATCACCATTTCCACAAAGAAATTTTAATTTCTGTCACGTCAGTTTCACAAAGCTCTTGCTGGGTAAAATTTTCTAAAAAACAGCGGGCTGACCCTCACTGTACATCACCAATGAATGCAAAATGCAGCAGTGCGGAAAGGGAATATTTTCAAAATATGTTAACACAGCACAAAATGTGCGTTTTGCAAATATAAAAATGAATTATATTTTGTAACAGTTCAGAAAATCCATTTTTTAAAAATGTTCTCTTTCAGTGGCAACACATGAATGTGTGGATTTGTTTACCAAAATTAACATTAGAACTTACCTACAAAGTTTCCTCATTGTCATACAAATTACTCCCATGTAAAGCCTATGGGCTAGATTAAAAAGGGAGGCGCAAAAGTATTTTTCGCAAGAGATATCAAGTTTTTGTGTTCCTTTTTAATTGTATTACAAGATGAGCAAAATGTACGCTACAATTCCTATTCAGAGCTGTTGTTAACTGTTTTCCAAAACTAAAAAGTTACACAAAGCACTTCAAAAATACATTACAAAGTACAGTTACATTCATAATAACACATTCTAATAAAAAATATGTTTATAAAATATTGTGCCAAAAAGTTATAAGGGCTCAAAGATATGAGATTTTGGGTGCTGCCAAAGTACTTTATAATAGAGATGCATACAGATACATTGCTAAAGAAGTATTTGTACTGTATATATATATTTCAACAAGACAACGACCCAAAACACTGCTCAAAATCTCTGGCATTTATGCAGAGGAACAAGTACAATGTTCTGGAATGGCCATCCCAGTCCCCAGACCTGAACATCATTGAAAATCTGTGGGGTGATTTAAAGTGGGCTGTCCATGCTCGGCAACCATCAAACCTAACTGAACTGGAGATGTTTGGCTAGGAGGAATGGTCCAAAATACCTTCATCCAGAATCCAGACACTTATTACAGGCTATAGTAAGTGTCTAGAGGCTGTTATTTCTGCTAAAGGAGACTCTACTAAATATTATTATGATATTTCTGTTGGGGTGCCCAAATTTATGCACCTGTCTAATTTTGTTTTGATGCATATTGCACATTTTCTGTTAATCCAATAAAGCTCATTTCACTACTAAAATATTACTGTGTCCTTCAGTTATTTCATAGATCAAAATGAAATTGCTGATCCAAGCACCTAATAATTTATAAATGAAAATCATGGAAATTGTCAGGGGTGCCTAAACTTTTGCATACAACTGTATGTGTTCTAGCTCAAGCACACCTGCTGCAGCTAATGTACGTTCGAATTGCACAAAAGCATTTCGCTCATGAGAGAGCGGTTCCGTAGGCTTCAACGGGAGCATCGTTCTCATGCCGTCAGACACGGCATGAGAACTAGCGCAGCGAATGGGTAAGTCACGCAGGGATGGGCAGCAAATATAAATATATATACATACATATATTTATGTGTTAATATGTGTATATACACATATTAACACATAAATATTTATGTATATAGGAATTTACAAGGAACACACAGTTCCCACAAACCACAATGTAAAGGCACTTTTCAGTGCCTTTTTATTTCTAACACTATAAGAACAAAGGGAATAACCCAATAGGGGGCACTACTAAGAACGGTGTATAATATATATGTAGGCCCACGTGACCATATATGGATGTTTCAGACAAACAATCAACAAAGTACTAATATAACATAGATACAATGTAAGTGTGTGTATTCACAATATTATACCCAATCCTAGATCAGGATGATAGACAAATATACAAAGTCCAGGATAACCCAATCTGGTATAGGTATCTGTCTTCTATGGGACTGGAGGCAGCACTCGATCTTCACCCTCCAAAGGTTATAAATCTAAAATCAAACACAGGAAAGAGGCGCCGTATGTGTGAATCTGAAGAAGCCAACGACAAATATAAGACATGTGCAGGGTACTCACAATGTGAAAAGGCACTCCAATGTGCCTATAGGGGCAGGCTGGTATTCACAGCAAACCAGCTGGCTGAACCGGCTAACCAGGATACCCAAGGTAGAGGACTCTATGTCTTGATGGACTGTGTATACTGGATCCAGCAATGTGGGAACAGGAGCTAGGTGCAAACACAGGCACACCACTGTGTGAATCTTTAGGAGTACACAGGTAAATATGCAATCTGTGCAGGGTACTCACATTCTGTAGCGGCACTCAGTTGTGCCAGTAGAGGCAGGCTGGCTTTCTCAGCAACCCAGCTAGCTGTGTAGAGTATGAAGCAGGATACTAGGCAGCAATCAGGATTGGCAGGTAGCTCAGAAATGGACAATTACAATGAGGATATATGATTAAAAGAAGGATTTTAATAAAAATTAAAAGCAATAAAATACATATATTCCTCATGCACAGTAAGTAAGTAGCATGCAACGCGTTTCTCGGTGTCAACCGTTTCCTCAGGCATGTGTTCTAACTCTACATAAACATCTTATAAAGGCCTGAGCTACCTGTATTGCCCCACCCTTCATGACAAAAGAAACCAATCACAAAGGCCCTTTGTTTAATTGCCCATTAGTTGATACACCTGCACACTTCTCATACCAAACCCTAATATGCTTGCAGGGCTTGTACATGTTTGGTATTAAATGGGGGAGGAAAACCTAACTATATGTCTTTTTGAAAAAAGTGCCCCAGTTGAGGATCATAATAACATTACTGAATGTTTAAAGAATAACATATATGCTCCCGGTATGTGGCCTTAAATAAATAACATACTCTCTGCGATTGACCTCATTCTATAACCATAAAACCAAATATTCATACCTGTCTGCTGGTCTTTGGCGTAGTACCTAACAAATACACAAAATATCCAAATATCGAAATTTTTCTATATTAGATCTTCTGTATTTCACTGTGGATCACTAATCGCCTAATACACACAATTTTGTCAAAAACAAATGACCGCCACCCAGATCGTAAAAAGTAAACCATCCTCTGTGATTGTTTGGCGTCTGACGTCAACGCCAATGATAGGCTGATAGGTTCCAACTTTCTAACCAATCCTAAATGAGAACCGCTACACACCCCCACTGGAGCGTGTCCGCGAATCTTCAAACTCATAACAAATGGAAAAAAGGCTCTCTCATTGAAGTCCTCGGTGCCCACAGCCCTCTGTAAACATTACCAGCACCGGCTCTGGTACCGATCAGTGTCGCAAGCTAGATCCAGCTCCCGCATATAGGCCGATTTAGGGGAAACTTCTCCCAGCTCAGGTCAATCAGCGGCAAGACTCACCTCCTCACTACGTCACTCAGCTGTCAGCAACATCCTCCGTAAATACTCCTACAACTGGGTACACTCGCTCCTATGGCTAAGCGATACTAGTGCCAGCAGCTATTCCTGTTGTTTAGCCTATGATGCAGCAAGGTATCTAATGGGTGACATTGTATATATGGCAAGAAAAGTTGAAAAGATTATCGCCACTATATGATCCAAAATGAATCTCTACCTAGTGCCCCAATATACAACCCAAAACAAAAACGAGACAAACTGACCCTCTACATGATCATAACCACCATGCTTGGTGGTCCATACCTAAACTAGGTGTGCTCTCCGCACACTAATATTTATAACAAGTGTAACAAGTAAACGTGCTAATTTTTTTAGAGTCCAATACACTCACTGGTCTATATTGTATTAACAACATTTTCTCTTTATAAAATACTGTATGTCAGAAAATGATTTACATATTGTAACCCTTGATTGATAAGGTACAATGATTTACATATTGTAACCCTTGATTGATAAGGTACAATGACCTACCAAACCCCTTATATACCACACTATCATCCCTGCCAGTGCTATGCATTAGAGTTATACTAAGAAGGTCATTAGTTATAAACCACTATGTGCATATGACCATGATAAAAAGTGCTTCACATATTGTGACCCTTATTTATTAATATATATAATAATAATATCATACCATTCTCCTCATACTCAAATACTTCTAACCTTACTGGTGCCATAAATAACTAAATAGTCCTAAATCCCTACCGAAAATAATCATATGAATAATGGACAAGTGATACTAAATTAACCCAAACTTTTATCCTATCTCATTTAACATAATACATATGTAAAATCAATCAGTGAAGGTTCCTGGTCATGATATACCATTAAACGTGATATATATACAATCATAAACAATTATAGTGATGGTGATGACTAATGTTGTGCGTGATGTATATACTAAATCAAAAATGGTCTGTGTATATAAGAAATTCTCAAATGGGAATGTGTTGGAATCTGTGTGTGATGTAATTTTGTTGTGTAATCTCCATATAGTGGTATATGTGTATAGTGATATCCCTATGTACCTGATAGAACAATTAGCTCTAGGTGTGTGTATATAGAGAAATGGGCAGATGTCAACATAGGATTAAACTCCGGTTCACAAAAAAGTGCACAAAATCATACAAAGCTTGCAGTGTCTATCACTTCATTGAGACCTGATGGAAACAACGTTTTGAACCTATAGATCCAATAGGTCTCTCTTTGTCGGAGTCGTGGGAACCTGTTATATCTGCGACTAGGTGGAATACTTTCTAAGGGGGTAATTTTAAATCTACATCTCCCTGCAGTATGTTCCTGGCAAACATGTCTAGGTACACTGTGTTTCATAGATTTGTTTTTAATGTTTCTTAGATGTTCGCTCCACCTGATTCTTATTTTCCTGCAGGTTCTTCCAATATACTGGACCCCACATTCACAGATAAGTACATATATTACATATGAAGAGTCACAAGTTAATCTAGAGGTTATCTGATGTTGTTCTCCAGTTGTGTAAGATGTCACATTAGAAGCTTTATGGGTAATATAATCACACATAAAGCACCGGGTCTTGCCACACCTAAAGCTGCCCTTAAGTAAGTGTCGAGTTGTCATCAGTGCAGATTTATTTAAGGTATTTTTCTGTATTGTACCTTTAGATAGCATAACCACTTTACTGGGTGCTAATTTTTGTTTTAAGGTAGATGCCCTGCGATATACAATCTTGGGTCGTCCAGGTAATGTTTTCTTCAAAATGGGGTCTCTCATAAGGAGTGGCCAGTGTTTGTCTAAGATTTTTCCTATGGCTTTGTGATTAGAGTTGTATTGGGTCACAAAAAGAGGGATCTCCTTAAATGAGTCCTCTTGTTTTTTCTCATCATTGTTTTTTGTTGACAAAAGTAATTTAGTCCGATTGAGTTCCCTAGCTCTTTCGTAGCTATTAGTTACCAGTTGTAATGGGTAGCCTTTCTCTAGAAATCTTGACTTGAGTGTTTGGGATTGTTCATCATACTTGTCTATAGAGGAGCAATTGCGTCTTATTCTACAAAACTGGCTGAAAGGGATATTTTTCTTCCAGTTTAGTAAGTGGTTGCTGCCAAAGTGTAAGAAATTGTTACAGTCAACTTGTTTAAAATAAGTTGCAGTACAAACATTGCCATCAATGTCCCATGTAAGGCTTAAATCCAAAAATTCTATTGTGGATTGCTGTATGTTGGAGGTGAAACCAATGCCCATATTGTTATTGTTAAGATGTAGTACAAATTCTTTTGCCTCAGCTAAGGAACCATCAAAAATAAACAAGAGATCATCTATGTACCGGCCATAGAACACCAGATTGCCCCACCAATTCGAGTCATAAATATACAGCTTTTCGAAATGGCCCATAAAGAGATTAGCAAAACTGGGGGCAAATCTGGTGCCCATGGCCGTACCTTTGATCTGCAAATAAAATTCATCTTGAAACTGAAAATAATTATGATGTAAAATAAAATCAATCAATGTGAGCAAAAATTCCTTTTGTGTTTTGGGCATATATATGTCTCCCTCTAAATATAAACTAGTAGTGAACAAACCTATCTCATGCGTGATGTTGGAATACAAAGATCCTACATCACAAGACACCCATAGGGTATTGGTATTCCTATTTAGTTTAATCCGGGATATCTTGTCCAATAGATCTTTAGTGTCTTTAATGTATGATGGTAGATTACACACATATCTCTGAAGATAAAAATCTACGTATTCCGACAATTTGTCCGTCAAGCTGTTAATGCCAGCAATAATCGGTCTACCTGGAGGCACTTTATCATCCTTATGTAGTTTTGGAAGATGGTAATAAAAAGGTATATCGGGATGATTTGGCATCAGATATCGTTTTTCTTTTTTGTTTAGAATACCAGAAGTGTGACCGTATTCCAGAATTTTTTCCAATTTTTTGGAAAATTCCAAGGTAGGATCAGATGTCAACTTTCTGTAGTATTCTTGATCCCAAAGGATGCGTTTGGCTTCCTTAAGGTAATCACAAAGATCTTGTAGAACAATCCCACCCCCCTTATCAGCCTGACGAATGACCAAATTGTCATTCAAAGTCAGGCTATATAATGCTCTTGCCTCATTAGGCCAGATTTTTTTATTTTTGGGGATGTGATTGGGGATTTTCTCCCAATCTTCCAATACCAGCTGTTGAAAAAGGTCGATGTAAGATACATCCTCCTTCGGGGGGGACCATGTAGAAGGGGGGTGGAGAGGAGTATGTAAATATTCCTCAAAAAGAGTTTCTGTGATTTGACTGGGACCACAATTCATAGAGGGATAGGAAACCTTTTATTTTAATAGCAACTACACTTCCTGCCAGGTGACTGTTCTAATAATAGCAAATACCTCACAATAGTGGTCATATTTTGGGATCTGGTAACTTTAAAGAAACCCCTGGCAAATGGGTATCATTACACACATCATTTCTTTAATATCTCTGGTCTCAGTGTACTACACAGTGCATGCTGCTTTTGAGCCCTTGCAGGGCAGGCTCGCACATGAGACAGGCTCACATGTGTCTGCTGCTTACACAAGCACTTGTTCAGGGTGATGGTAATCTGAGTATTGTGAATATTGTTCTAATGAACAAAAGATCACCATTTCCACAAAGAAATTTTAATTTCTGTCACGTCAGTTTCACAAAGCTCTTGCTGGGTAAAATTTTCTAAAAAACAGCGGGCTGACCCTCACTGTACATCACCAATGAATGCAAAATGCAGCAGTGCGGAAAGGGAATATTTTCAAAATATGTTAACACAGCACAAAATGTGCGTTTTGCAAATATAAAAATGAATTATATTTTGTAACAGTTCAGAAAATCCATTTTTTAAAAATGTTCTCTTTCAGTGGCAACACATGAATGTGTGGATTTGTTTACCAAAATTAACATTAGAACTTACCTACAAAGTTTCCTCATTGTCATACAAATTACTCCCATGTAAAGCCTATGGGCTAGATTAAAAAGGGAGGCGCAAAAGTATTTTTCGCAAGAGATATCAAGTTTTTGTGTTCCTTTTTAATTGTATTACAAGATGAGCAAAATGTACGCTACAATTCCTACTCAGAGCTGTTGTTAACTGTTTTCCAAAACTAAAAAGTTACACAAAGCACTTCAAAAATACATTACAAAGTACAGTTACATTCATAATAACACATGCTAATAAAAAATATGTTTATAAAATATTGTGCCAAAAAGTTATAAGGGCTCAAAGATATGAGATTTTGGGTGCTGCCAAAGTACTTTATAATAGAGATGCATACAGATACATTGCTAAAGAAGTATTTGTACTGTATATATATATTTCAACAAGACAACGACCCAAAACACTGCTCAAAATCTCTGGCATTTATGCAGAGGAACAAGTACAATGTTCTGGAATGGCCATCCCAGTCCCCAGACCTGAACATCATTGAAAATCTGTGGGGTGATTTAAAGTGGGCTGTCCATGCTCGGCAACCATCAAACCTAACTGAACTGGAGATGTTTGGCTAGGAGGAATGGTCCAAAATACCTTCATCCAGAATCTAGACACTTATTACAGGCTATAGTAAGTGTCTAGAGGCTGTTATTTCTGCTAAAGGAGACTCTACTAAATATTATTATGATATTTCTGTTGGGGTGCCCAAATGTATGCACCTGTCTAATTTTGTTTTGATGCATATTGCACATTTTCTGTTAATCCAATAAAGCTCATTTCACTACTAAAATATTACTGTGTCCTTCAGTTATTTCATAGATCAAAATGAAATTGCTGATCCAAGCACCTAATAATTTATAAATGAAAATCATGGAAATTGTCAGGGGTGCCTAAACTTTTGCATACAACTGTATGTGTTCTAGCTCAAGCACACCTGCTGCAGCTAATGTACGTTCGAATTGCACAAAAGCATTGCGCTCATGAGAGAGCGGTTCCGTAGGCTTCAACGGGAGCATCGTTCTCATGCCGTCAGACACGGCATGAGAACTAGCGCAGCGAATGGGTAAGTCGCGCAGGGATGGGCAGCAAATATAAATATATATACATACATATATTTATGTGTTAATATGTGTATATACACATATTAACACATAAATATTTATGTATATAGGAATTTACAAGGAACACACAGTTCCCACAAACCACAATGTAAAGGCACTTTTCAGTGCCTTTTTATTTCTAACACCCCACACTTGCCACTTTTAACCCTAGATACTGCTCTGTGCATTTTTTTTAAAAATAAAAAATAAAAAAATAAAAGTGCCATTTTTGGGACCAATAGGGACACTTAAAAAATCAACCAGAGATCTGATCTCTAGTTAATTTTACGAGCTTGCTGTAGTAATAATCAGCCACTTGTAATGGCTGGATATTTATTACACTCCCCCAATGGGCAAATTTGCCCGTTTGTGGGCGCGTGATAAATTAGTGCTCCATTAGTGCTCCACTTGTAATATAGCCCTATGTATTTTAACTAAGTATGACCTAGATTACAAGTTGTGCGGTACGGCTATACCACTGAAAAATTGGCCTTTGTGAGCAGAATATTCAGCTCACCCGTATTAAAAGTTGCGAAGGTATGGCTATACCGCTAAGGTTTTAGCCTATACCGCAACTCTCCATTCCACACTCAAAAAATGGCTTTTGAGTTTGGAATTTTCAGGTCATCCGCATTAATGGTTGTGTGGTCCGGCTATTCCGCTAGCTTTATATCTTATACCGCAATGATTTGAGCAGTCAATAGGATTTCTGCAGCTCTCATCCTATTGGCTGATTTGAAATTTTCAGCCAATAGGAATGCAAGGTACCCCAATATAAAATGGGTACCTTTCATTCAATCTTCAGTGTGCAGTGGCCGATTGCATGATGAGGACCCTCCACGCTGGATGTCTGCATGGCCACCGTTTCAGCTCTGCTCCACACTGCCTTCTCTACGTGCCACAGGGATGAAGAAAGGAGATGACCTTTACTGCCGAAATTCAGGAATGGTGAGTTCCCTTGTCGGGTATTAGCGTTAGTTTTTTTTTTTTTGGGTGGTTTATTTTATTTGATTAGTGTTTTTTTTATTTTGTAATGGCCAGCAAAAGAGCTAATTGCCCTTTGAAGGGCAATGCCCATACAAATGCCCCTTTAGGAGCAATGGGTAGCTTAGGTTTTTTCAAGACTGAAATAGGGCTTACAACCTCTTGCTTTTATAGATCTCAAAATCAGCATAAAAAAAACATGATGCTGGATCACTTCCAGTTCTGCAATAGCAATGTGATGTTACTTCTGGTTCTGAAATAAAATTGTGATGTCACTTCCACTATGTCACTTTAGGTATTCGGCTGTGGTTACACCGGCACCTCTGGGAGATGTAGTAAATCTACTACTCAAGTCAGTTTTGTATCTACTAACTTAATATGAGCTAACACTTGGGGAGATCATCTATATAATAAATTTGCAAAAACGGTGCTATGTAATGGCAACATAGAGTTTTAAACAGAGTTTTGTTTGAAAATGTATATATCTTGAAAGTGTTTTTTCTTCAAAAAATATATATATTTATATATAATATATATAAATAAATATACAGGCTTTACAGGCTTTGGGGTGTTTTTTTTTTTTTTTTAGATTAGGCACATATATATGCCCCTTTAGGGGCATAAGGTAGTTTAGGTTTTTTTTAGATTTAGGTTTTTTTTATTTTGAGGGGTTGGTTGGGTGGGGGGTTTACTGTTAATGGGGACTTTTTTTTTTTTTAAAGAGCTGCTTAACTTAGGGCAATGCCCTCTAAAAGGCCCTTTTATGGGCTATTGGTAGTTTGTTGTTAGGTTAGGGGTGTTTTTATTTGGGGGGGGGGCTTTTTTGTTTTTATAGGGCTATTAGATTAGGTGTCATTTTTAGTATTTTGGATAATTTTGCTTACTTTTTGTAATCTTGGTGTTTTTTTATTTTTCGTAATTTTAGTGGTTTTTTTTGGTTAATGTTAGATTTTTTTTATTTTTTCGTAGTGTTAGGTTATTTTAATCTGGTGATTCAGTTTTTTTTATTTGTAGTTTATTTTAGTAAAATAGTTATGTTAGGTTTATTTATAGTTTAATCTTAGTTTTATTTTATTTCACAGGTAAGTTTTTATTTATTTTGCTATATTGTAAATTTAATTTAAAGTTAGGGGGTGTTAGGTTTAGGGGTTAATAGTTTAATATAGTGATTTTCAATGTGGGGGGCTGGCGGTTTAGGTTTTAATAGGTTTAGTTTAGTATAAGTGATGTGGGGGGGCAGTGGTTTAGGGGTTAATAGCTCTATATAGTGTTGGCGATGTGGGTGGGTGGCGGGTTTAGGTGTTAATAACTTTATTATAGTAGTAGCAATGTGGGGGGCCGGATGTTTAGGGGTTAATAGGTTTATTTAGTGTCAGCAATGCAAGGGGTGGCACTTTAGCGATTAATAACTTTATTTAGTGTCGGGGATGTTGGGGGCAGTGGATTAGGGGTATTTAGACTAGGGATTTTTTTTAGGGTGTTAGGTTTTTACATAGCTTTCTTTTCCCTATAGACATCAATGGGGATTGTGTTACGGCATTCGCCATACTGCGATTGCAGAGGTTAGTTTTTTTCTAACACTTTCTCTCCATTGATGTCTATGCATGAGCACATAAAGTCAGGTGTTGGGTTTTGTGCGGTATGGAACTTAACGCACCATAACGCACAGCACAAGAAAGTTTTTCAGTAAACTGTAATGGCAGCGCTATGGATAGTTTGATTCTTTTGCACTATTTACTCGTTTTTGTAATCTTGCCGTTAGTTTGCAGTGCTGTAATAACTTTAGAATATATGTTGCTTTCTTCTACAATTACATTATATGAAGCTAGTCAGGTCCAATGGCCTGATGATTGAAGATTCTCCAGCTTGAAGAGAAATTATAGTGCAGACTTCACATGTGTTGAACTCATTGAACGCTCAAAGAAAAAAGGTGGAACTCTCCAGCACTAAGAGATCTCTCTCATTTCTATATCTGAAGGAGAGACAAGCCCAATGCAATATAGCACTGCATGATATGAGAGTTTTGTTACACTTATACTTTGTGCATTGTATTTTATTTTACTTTACACTTCAGATTAGGCCCTTCACTATTATTAAATTTAAGCTTTGCATTTTATATTTTAATACATTTAGATTTAGATTTACCTGTAGATCCAGCAGTGATTTTACAAATTCTAATTATGTTTTGAAAGTGTCTGTGTTACTTTAACAAATTAGGATCAGAATTTGTATATTTGTGACTATCTTTTACAACTTACATTGTACTTTGTATTTTCTATATTGCAAACTAAGATGCGGACAGAGGTTGTGTAATATCAGCCCGATCAAATACAATCAAGTTGATTCACACCCCCTGCTAGCGGACAAATCTGCAGGGGGCGGCGTTGCACCAGCAGTTCACAAGAGCTGCTGATGCAATGCTGAATTCGGAGATCATATTGTTTTCCACATTCAGCGATGTCTGTCGGACATGATCTGCTGATGGGATCGTGTTGGACAGACATTTCATAAATAGGCCCCTATGTCTGTAGCTCTCTCACAAGTCTTGTGAAATGATGTAAGAATTTTTTTTTTGGTGGCCAAGCAAACATTTTGAAAATGTGTTTTCTTTGCAACCGCTTATGTTAAAGCTGTATAAACATAGATTGTGACCTAGAGTTACAGCTGTTCATGTTAAAAGCATTGGTCATTAGGTCCTCAGGTTTTGCTGTTTGTAGTGTGAGAAACTTCCAATCACCCTCCAATGGCAATTCCCTCAGTATTCAGATCGTTTAATTGACCGGGGAAAAGACCACAACCCAATACACAATTGACTAATTGTTGTATGGGGACACTGTGCTAAACTGTTATAACAGGATACTGGTAATCTGTTGGAACCTGAAAATATATCAGGAATACATGCTGTGTTTATATCTCATATAATTGAGGTTATTTATTATGTTTGTTATTCACTTGTGTGTTTTTGTTGGCATTTTAATAAAATGGTATAACACTATTAGCCCTTTCTGGCTTGTGTTCTTTTCCCCGGTCAATGAAACAATCTGAATACTGAGGAAATTGCCATTAGATGGTGATTGGAAGTTTCTCACACTACAAACAGCAAAACCTGAGGACTTTTGTGATATACAAACTACTGGATCCATACTCTGGGAGGTGATCGATTATACATACCATCTACTTACCTCATATCAATTGAGGTCTCTGAAAGTAAGTGCACATCTGATTGGGTGCAGGGACACTTTCTTTGGACATATTTCACTCAATAGGATTAAGAACTTTTAAGGACATTTAAAAAGACTCATACTTTGATTTACTTTGATTTTAATTTTAATTTTATATGGGTTTATTTTTAAATTGTATTGATTATATATGCTTTTAGGTGGCTTTATATATGCATAGTATATGATATACTGTATGTCAGTCATTACTAGCTATTAACAAGTGATAATAATGTTCTAGTGACATGCAGCCCATAGGTGTGAATTGTATTTAGAGCCATCTCATATCCTTTTGTATCTCTGTTTTATAGACAAGTCTGAGGGCTTATCTAATTTTTCTTTTGGGACTGGCTGCTTAAACCCACTGGATATATTATAGATTATTAACTATTGCAGTAATAGGAATTCCTTGAGTGTGAGCTCTTTTGGGGCTTGTCTGAGGACATTCTTGTCAACAGACATTCTATTTTTTGTTATCTATTTCTCATCCCCTCTACCATACAGCAGCTTACCTTGTTAGGAATTGCTCTAAATAGTCAATAATTATAATAGTAATTCATTATAGTTGTATTGTCTTGTGACACTTCTCTGCTTTTGTATCTTAATTTGGCATTTCAGGATATATTTTTTCCTCTTTAAATTTACATATGGAAAACAATAATGAGAATGTAGTATTTGCTTACGGGGCCTATTTTGACCGACAAATAAGGAGAAAAAACTGTCCCTATGTGAGGAAAATATTACCTTAAATGAAAATTTAAGCATTGCAAACCCAAAACATCTCCTGGAAAAACTTGAGAAATTGTCTAAGAAACAGCTTTTAAATTGGCATGATTGCACCAATTTAGAAAGATACACTAAATATAAAGTGGTACTAAGAGGCCTTAAACTTGAAAAAAAAACAGCAATCATGGATCCATCAGAAGTATAATACTCTAGAAGAAGTTTCATTTCAACTAATTAATATACTCATTAGGTATAGACAGAAACAGGTACAAACCCTTACAACCAAAATAGAAGACATAAGAGGAAGATTAAATGTATTTAAGGGAGATGTTTATTAAAAAGAACTCAATGAAGCAAATAAAAGAAGGATAGAAATATTTGAATCAAAAGTAGAAAATAAAAAAGAAGCAAATTTCTTAGGGATTATCTCTCTAAGAATCAAAATATTGAGGAGGAGGAGGAGGAGACTCCAAATGAAAATAGGGATGTAGAAGAGAGGATAAACAACCCTGATGATGAAGCTGAGATTATGGCATCCAATGACCATGTATTTCAGGAGAACTGGGATAGGGACTTAGGCACCCCTAGAGAAGGGAGGGCCGGTTCTGATTGGCTGGATATCCACTCCCCAGATTATAGAGGAGATAGAACATTAAGAGGGGAGGATAAAGATAGTGGTAATAATAAAACAAAAGGAATAAACTAGAATTTAAATAAAATAAATTTAGATAAGCAGGGAGATTTTATTGCTCCCAGTAATATAAATAAGAATAAAAATAGATTTCCTTCCAATAGAATTCCCCAGAGACAGGCTACACACATACACAATGGAAGTAATGGCCATAGGCTGCAGTGTTACATGCAAAATCAAAAGCAAAAGAGACATCAAAACTTTGAAAAAAATAGAAATATGAGTATGAGTTAACAGTATGAAAATGGTCAGCCTTCTTTTTTAGAATTTCAAAGGAGATAATACAATACACAGATCGAGACAAGCCCCAAATTCCACAATGGAGAAGACACCATTATCAAAATAGAAGATTAGAAGAAAGTTTAGGGGATGTAGAGAAGGGAGCCTTGTTCAAAACAAAAAACACAAAAAAGAAAAGACCAAACACAAATTGTGATTATTAAAAAGTGTTAAAATATTTAATCTAACTGATAAGCATTTTTCTGAAGGTACTATGGACTTATTCAGAAAGGGCTTATCTTTTGCCCCTACTAGAGGGCCAAATCCGTTCACTCTTTTTGTTGATGTACACAAATTTGTAAGGAAACTCACATTTGACAGGCATTTTGAAAAAGTAAAAAAGGAAATATTGGGAACTTTAAAAAATATTGAACCCAATATGCTAACAGATTAAGACCTAGATACTCTAATAACTTTAGAGGAATTAGGGGCAAATATGAATATTGATACAGAAAGAAATGGAGAAGAAAGGGAAATAAAATATAAAAAACCTTAGACCTAGATTACAAATTTTGCGTTAACAGGGGTGCGGTGCTAACGAGCAGTTTATGCTCACCGCTCACTTGCAGACAACGCTGGTATTACGGGTTTTTTCAAACCCAGCGTTAACCGCAAAAAAGTGAGCGAAGAGCAAAATTTAGCTCCACATCTCGACTCAATACCAGCGCTGCTTATGTTAGCGGTGAGCTGGTAAAACGTGCTTGTGCACAAATTCCCCATAGGAATCCATGGGGGAGAGCCGGCTGAAAAAAAACTAACACCTGCAAAAAAGCAGCGTTAAGCTTCTAACGCAGCCCCATTGATTCCTATGGGGAAATACTTTTTATGTCTACACCTAACACCCTAACATGAACCCCGAGTCTAAACACCCCTAATCTTACACTTATTAACCCTTAATCTGCCGCCTCCGACATTGCCGACACCTACATTATATTGTTAACCCCTAATCTGCCGCTCCGGACACCGCCGCCACCTACATTATACTTATGAAACCCTAATCTGCTGCCCCCAACATCGCCGAACCCTACATTATATTTATTAACCCCTAATCTGCCACCCCCAATGTCGCCGTAACCTAACTACATTTATTAATCCCTAATCTGCAATATCGCCACCACTATAATAAAGTTATTAACCACTAAATCTAAGTCTAACCCTAACCCCCCTAACTTAAATTTAATTTAAATAAATCTAAATAAAATTAATACAATTCACTAAATTATTCCTATTTAAAACTAAATACTTACCTATAAAATAAACCCTAAGATAGCTACAATATAACTAATAGTTGCATTGTATCTATTTTAGGGTTTATTTTTATTTTACAGGCAACTTTGTACTTATTTTAACTAGGTACAATAGTTATTAAATAGTTATTAACTATTTAATAACTTCCTAGTTAAAATAAAGACAAATTTACCTGTAAAATAAAACCTAAACTAAGTTACAATTACACCTAACACTACGCTGTAATTAAATAAATTACCTAAACTAAATACAATTAATTACAATTTAAAAAAAATATCTAAAGTAAGAAAAAAAACCCACTAAATTACAGATAATAATAAAATAATTACAAGATTTTTAAACTAATTACACCTACTCTAATCCCCCTAACAAAATAAAAAAGCCCCCCAAAATAAAAAAAAGCCCTACCCTACACTAAATTACAAATAGCCCTTAAAAGAGCCTTTTGCTGGGCATTGCCCCAAAGTAATCAGCTCTTTTACCTGTAAAAAAAATTGAAAATACCCCCCCAAAAGCAAAAGAGACATCAAAACTTTGAAAAAAATAGAAATATGAGTATGAGTTAACAGTATGAAAATGGTCAGCCTTCTTTTTTAGAATTTCAAAGGAGATAATACAATACACAGATCGAGACAAGCCCCAAATTCCACAATGGAGAAGACACCATTATCAAAATAGAAGATTAGAAGAAAGTTTAGGGGATGTAGAGAAGGGAGCCTTGTTCAAAACAAAAAACACAAAAAAGAAAAGACCAAACACAAATTGTGATTATTAAAAAGTGTTAAAATATTTAATCTAACTGATAAGCATTTTTCTGAAGGTACTATGGACTTATTCAGAAAGGGCTTATCTTTTGCCCCTACTAGAGGGCCAAATCCGTTCACTCTTTTTGTTGATGTACACAAATTTGTAAGGAAACTCACATTTGACAGGCATTTTGAAAAAGTAAAAAAGGAAATATTGGGAACTTTAAAAAATATTGAACCCAATATGCTAACAGATTAAGACCTAGATACTCTAATAACTTTAGAGGAATTAGGGGCAAATATGAATATTGATACAGAAAGAAATGGAGAAGAAAGGGAAATAAAATATAAAAAACCTTAGACCTAGATTACAAATTTTGCGTTAACAGGGGTGCGGTGCTAACGAGCAGTTTATGCTCACCGCTCACTTGCAGACAACGCTGGTATTACGGGTTTTTTCAAACCCAGCGTTAACCGCAAAAAAGTGAGCGAAGAGCAAAATTTAGCTCCACATCTCGACTCAATACCAGCGCTGCTTATGTTAGCGGTGAGCTGGTAAAACGTGCTTGTGCACAAATTCCCCATAGGAATCCATGGGGGAGAGTCGGCTGAAAAAAAACTAACACCTGCAAAAAAGCAGCGTTAAGCTTCTAACGCAGCCCCATTGATTCCTATGGGGAAATACTTTTTATGTCTACACCTAACACCCTAACATGAACCCCGAGTCTAAACACCCCTAATCTTACACTTATTAACCCTTAATCTGCCGCCTCCGACATTGCCGACACCTACATTATATTGTTAACCCCTAATCTGCCGCTCCGGACACCGCCGCCACCTACATTATACTTATGAAACCCTAATCTGCTGCCCCCAACATCGCCGAACCCTACATTATATTTATTAACCCCTAATCTGCCACCCCCAATGTCGCCGTAACCTAACTACATTTATTAATCCCTAATCTGCAATATCGCCACCACTATAATAAAGTTATTAACCACTAAATCTAAGTCTAACCCTAACCCCCCTAACTTAAATTTAATTTAAATAAATCTAAATAAAATTAATACAATTCACTAAATTATTCCTATTTAAAACTAAATACTTACCTATAAAATAAACCCTAAGATAGCTACAATATAACTAATAGTTGCATTGTATCTATTTTAGGGTTTATTTTTATTTTACAGGCAACTTTGTACTTATTTTAACTAGGTACAATAGTTATTAAATAGTTATTAACTATTTAATAACTTCCTAGTTAAAATAAAGACAAATTTACCTGTAAAATAAAACCTAAACTAAGTTACAATTACACCTAACACTACGCTGTAATTAAATAAATTACCTAAACTAAATACAATTAATTACAATTTAAAAAAAATATCTAAAGTAAGAAAAAAAACCCACTAAATTACAGATAATAATAAAATAATTACAAGATTTTTAAACTAATTACACCTACTCTAATCCCCCTAACAAAATAAAAAAGCCCCCCAAAATAAAAAAAAGCCCTACCCTACACTAAATTACAAATAGCCCTTAAAAGAGCCTTTTGCTGGGCATTGCCCCAAAGTAATCAGCTCTTTTACCTGTAAAAAAAATTGAAAATACCCCCCCAACATTAAAACCCACCACCCACACAACCAACCCTACTCTAAAACCCACCCAATCCCCCCTTAAAAAAACCTGTGTCGCCAACCTGTAAATAGAATTCACCCTCAAAGAGAAAGAGGTTTTCCTCCAGAATAAAGCGTATAGCCTCCAAAAGAAATTCTAGTTTATTTTGGACCAAATCCGTCATGGTTCTTAGCCAGTACTCAATTGCCTTTATACCCAAAGTATGTGGAATATTCGTGTACAACGCCGTCACATCTACTGTCACCCAAAAATATCATTTATCCCATTTTAAATTTGTCATTTTCTTTATTGCATCAGGGATGTCTTAAATATAAGATTTCGTAGTAGGTACGATTGGCTGCAAGTAATAGTCCACATATTCTGACAGGGGCGAGGTTATAGAATCAATCCTGGAGATTATAGGCCTCCCTGGAAGGTTTACAGCATCTTTATGTACCTTTGGAAAGTGATAAAAGATTGCTGTTTTGGGGTCTTTTCTATTTAGAAACATGAATTCATTTTCATTTAATATACCATTATGTTTGGCAGTATCCAAAAGACTAGCATATTATAAGTGGAATACACTAATAGGGTTTCTGGATAATTGTTTATATGTTGTATCATCATCTAACAATCTCTTTGCTTCCTTGACCTAGTCACGCCTATTTTGGATGACTACTCCACCCCCTTTGTCTGCCTCTCTAACTACAATGTTTACATCCTTTTTTAAACTGTCTAATTCCTTTCTCTCATGTTTACTTAAATTATTGTGTTTTATTTTAGAATTCTTACAGTATTCATCCAGTTCTTACAAAATTAGATGCTCAAAGACTGGATTAAAGTTGCACTTAGAAGAAACTGGGTAAAATGTGGAATTTAATTTTAAATCACTATCGGCTAGATTACAAGTTGTGTGTTAGGGTTAAAAAGCAGCGTTGAGAGGTCCCAACACTGCTTTTTAATGCCCGCTGGTATTACGAGTCTTGAAATGATAGGCTCACTGCTCACTTTTTTAGCCAGACTCGGAAATACCGCAAATCCACTTACGTCAATTGTGTATCCTATATTTTCAATGGGACTTGCATATTACGAGTTTAACCAGAAGTGAGCGGTAGACCCTCTCCTGTCAATCCTGGTACTGCATTTTAAAGTCAGTAGTTAAGAGTTTTACAGTACAAAGCTGTAGCATAAAACTCTTAACTAAAGTGCTAAAAAGTACACTAACACCCATAAACTACCTATTAAACCCTAAACCGAGGCCTTCCCACATCACAAACACTAAAATAAATTTTTAACTCCTAATCGGCTGAACCCCTAAACCGCCACACTTCCGCATCACAAACACTATTTAAATATTATTAACCCCTAATCTTCCGGCCCTAACATCCCCGACACCTACCTATATGTATTAACCCCTAATCTGCCAACCCCAACGTTACCGCCACTATATTAAATGCATTAACCCCTAAATCTAAGTCTAACCCTAACCTAAATATAATTACAATAAATCTAAATAAAATTACTATAATTAGCTAAATTATTCCTATTTAAAACTAAATACTTACCTATAAAATAAACCCTAAGATAGCTACAATATAACTAATAGTTGCATTGTATCTATTTTAGGGTTTATTTTTATTTTACAGGCAACTTTGTACTTATTTTAACTAGGTACAATAGTTATTAAATAGTTATTAACTATTTAATAACTTCCTAGTTAAAATAAAGACAAATTTACCTGTAAAATAAAACCTAAACTAAGTTACAATTACACCTAACACTACGCTGTAATTAAATAAATTACCTAAACTAAATACAATTAATTACAATTTAAAAAAATATCTAAAGTAAGAAAAAAAACCCACTAAATTACAGATAATAATAAAATAATTACAAGATTTTTAAACTAATTACACCTACTCTAATCCCCCTAACAAAATAAAAAAGCCCCCCAAAATAAAAAAAAGCCCTACCCTACACTAAATTACAAATAGCCCTTAAAAGAGCCTTTTGCTGGGCATTGCCCCAAAGTAATCAGCTCTTTTACCTGTAAAAAAAATTGAAAATACCCCCCCAACATTAAAACCCACCACCCACACAACCAACCCTACTCTAAAACCCACCCAATCCCCCCTTAAAAAAACCTGTGTCGCCAACCTGTAAATAGAATTCACCCTCAAAGAGAAAGAGGTTTTCCTCCAGAATAAAGCGTATAGCCTCCAAAAGAAATTCTAGTTTATTTTGGACCAAATCCGTCATGGTTCTTAGCCAGTACTCAATTGCCTTTATACCCAAAGTATGTGGAATATTCGTGTACAACGCCGTCACATCTACTGTCACCCAAAAATATCATTTATCCCATTTTAAATTTGTCATTTTCTTTATTGCATCAGGGATGTCTTAAATATAAGATTTCGTAGTAGGTACGATTGGCTGCAAGTAATAGTCCACATATTCTGACAGGGGCGAGGTTATAGAATCAATCCTGGAGATTATAGGCCTCCCTGGAAGGTTTACAGCATCTTTATGTACCTTTGGAAAGTGATAAAAGATTGCTGTTTTGGGGTCTTTTCTATTTAGAAACATGAATTCATTTTCATTTAATATACCATTATGTTTGGCAGTATCCAAAAGACTAGCATATTATAAGTGGAATACACTAATAGGGTTTCTGGATAATTGTTTATATGTTGTATCATCATCTAACAATCTCTTTGCTTCCTTGACCTAGTCACGCCTATTTTGGATGACTACTCCACCCCCTTTGTCTGCCTCTCTAACTACAATGTTTACATCCTTTTTTAAACTGTCTAATTCCTTTCTCTCATGTTTACTTAAATTATTGTGTTTTATTTTAGAATTCTTACAGTATTCATCCAGTTCTTACAAAATTAGATGCTCAAAGACTGGATTAAAGTTGCACTTAGAAGAAACTGGGTAAAATGTGGAATTTAATTTTAAATCACTATCGGCTAGATTACAAGTTGTGTGTTAGGGTTAAAAAGCAGAGTTGAGAGGTCCCAACACTGCTTTTTAATGCCCGCTGGTATTACGAGTCTTGAAATGATAGGCTCACTGCTCACTTTTTTAGCCAGACTCGGAAATACCGCAAATCCACTTACGTCAATTGTGTATCCTATATTTTCAATGGGACTTGCATATTACGAGTTTAACCAGAAGTGAGCGGTAGACCCTCTCCTGTCAATCCTGGTACTGCATTTTAAAGTCAGTAGTTAAGAGTTTTACAGTACAAAGCTGTAGCATAAAACTCTTAACTAAAGTGCTAAAAAGTACACTAACACCCATAAACTACCTATTAAACCCTAAACCGAGGCCTTCCCACATCACAAACACTAAAATAAAATTTTTAACTCCTAATCGGCTGAACCCCTAAACCGCCACACTTCCGCATCACAAACACTATTTAAATATTATTAACCCCTAATCTTCCGGCCCTAACATCCCCGACACCTACCTACATGTATTAACCCCTAATCTGCCAACCCCAACGTTACCGCCACTATATTAAATGCATTAACCCCTAAATCTAAGTCTAACCCTAACCTAAATATAATTACAATAAATCTAAATAAAATTACTATAATTAGCTAAATTATTGCTATTTAAAGCTAAATACTTACCGATAAAATAAACCCTAAGCTAGCTACAATATAACTAATAGTTACATTGTAGCTATCTTAGGGTTTATTTTTACTTTATAGGCAACTTTGTATTTATTTTAACTAGGTACAATAGTTATTAAATATTTATTAACTATTTAATAACTACCTATTTAAAATAAAGACAAATTTACCTGTAAAATAAAGCCTAACCTAAGTTACAATTACACCGAACACTACACTATAATTAAAATAATTACCTAAACTAAATACAATTAATTACAATTTAAAAAAAATCTAAAGTACGAAAAAAAACACTAAATTACAGAAAATAATAAAATAATTGCAAGAATTTTAAACTAATTACACCTACTCTAATCCCCCTAACAAAATAAAAAAGCCCCCCAAAATAAATAAAAGCCCTACCCTACACTAAATTACAAATAGCCCTTAAAAGGGCCTTTTGCGGGGGGCATTGCCCCAAAGTAATCAGCTCTTTTACCTGTAAAAAAAAGTACAATTCCCCCCCAACACTAAAACCCACAACCCACACAACCAAACCTAAAAGCTACCCAATCCCCCCTTAATAAAACCTAACAATAACTCCCTGAAGATCACCCTACCGTGAGACGTCTTCACTCAACCAGGCAGAAGTGGTCCTCCAGACGGGCAGAAGTCTTCATCCAAGCCGGGCAGAAGAGGTAATCCAGACGGGCAGAAGTCTTCATCTAGACGGCATCTTCTATCTTTATCCATCCAGCGCGGAGCGGGTCCATCTTCAAGACATCCGACGAGGAGCATCCTCTTCTTTCTTCATCCGATGACTGAATGAAGGTTCCTTTAAATGATGTCATCCAAGATGGCGTCAATTCAATTCTGATTGACTGATAGAATTCTATCAGCCAATCGGAATTAAGGTATAAAAAATCCTATTGGCTGATGCAATCAGCCAATAGGATTGAACTTCAATCCTATTGGCTGATCCAATCAGCCAATAGGATTGAGCTGACATTCTATTGGCTGTTCCAATCATCCAATAGAATGCAAGCTCAATCCTATTGGCTGATTGCATCAGCCAATAGGATTTTTCCTACCTTCATTTCGATTGGCTGATAGAATTCGATCAGCCAATCGGAATTGAAGGAACGACATCTTGGATGATGTAATTTAAAGGAACCTTCATTCAGTCGTCGGATGAAGAAAGAAGAGGATGCTCCGCGTCGGATGTCTTGAAGGTGGACCCGCTCCGCACCGGATGGATGAAGATAGAAGATGCCGTCTGGATGAAGACTTCTGCCCATCTGAAGAACCTCTTCTGCCTGGCTTGGATGAAGACTTCTGCCCGTCTGGAGGACCTCTTTTACCCGGCTTGGATGAAGACTTTTCTTGATCTTCAGGGGTTTAGTGTTAGGTTGTTTTTTTTTTGCCCCTAGCTATGCCAGCATGTATATGGGATTTTGGGAAGAAATAAATATTTACAGAAAATATGGTGAGTTGGGCAAGATTCATAGATGATATAATCTTAATTTGGAAAGGAGAGGAGGAAACACTCAGGAACTTCATCCAATATTTGAATAAGAATTATATGAAGCTAAGATTCACAGAAAAGTATAGCAGAACAGAGATAGAATTCTTAGATTTAATATACCACCAGAATGAGGACATTAAGATGCGACTATATATCAAGGAGAAAGACAGCAATAGGTATATCCTCATAATCCGACTTGGATAAAAAAAATATACCATGGGCCAATTTGAAAGAATTAAAAGAAACTGTATGGATCTGGGAGATTTTAAAAAAGAATCGGATATCCTAAGGAACAAATTCATAGAAAAAGGATATAAAAAGGCATGGATTGATACTGTCAGCCATTTAGGAATCAGTCCGGGGTTTAACCCAACTGCTAGCGTGAAAAGTAAAACACACGCTAGCACACTGAGAAATAACCAGGACGTGACCCACTCAGGAAACAAATAAGATAGATTACAAAAAATAATAATTGTTCCTTTAAGCAGGATAGCCACAAAAGAGTTAGAGTTCATTTTAGTAGATTTGAATCAAACAAATGATAAAAGTTCTCTTTAGCAACTTGTAGAAGTAAACGTCCCTTTAAGCAGGTTTGCAACATATAACAGTTAATGTTCTCTTTAAGCAGCTTGTAAAAGTAAATGTCCCTTTAAGCAGGTTTGCAACAAACAAAAAGGCAAAGTTCTCTTTTGCAGCTTGTAAAAGTAAATGTCCCTTTAAGCAGGTTTACAACAAACAAAAAGACAAAGTTCTCTTTTGAAGCTTGTAAAAGTAAATGTCCCTTTAAGCAGGCTTGCAACAAACAAAAGATAAAGTTCCTTTTTAGCAGCTTGTAAAAGTAAATGTCCCTTTAAGCAGGCTTGCAACAAACAAAAGATAAAGTTCCTTTTTAGCAGCTTGTAAAAGTAAATGTCCTTTTAAGTAGGTTTGCAACAAACAAAAGATTATGCTTACTTTAGGCAAGGCTGTAGCAGGACATAAGACTGAAGCTGACTCAGACAGGCAAAGGCAATTATATCCAGGAGTAAGATTGAGGGACAAGGCAAAAGCAAGGTCAGGCAGGCAACAGTCTGTATCCAGGCATCAGTAGAAGGGATAAGGCATAAGCTAGGTCAGGCAGGCAGTAGTCGGTATCCAGGCATCAGTAGAAGGGATAAGGCATAAGCTAGGTCAGGCAGGCAATAGTCGGTATACAAGAATCAGAATAGAGATAAGCAAGGTCAGGCAGGTTCAGCATAAGTACTCACAATGCCAGAGTAATCCAACAAACGGGCCCCGAGTAAGATCTCCCGCCGTGGTTTAAAGGCAGGAGCGGCGACGTCATCAGAGGGAGTGTCAGAGGATGCGTCACGTTGCTAAGCAACGTGACGTCATTCACACTGAGAAGATCCGGGAGCCGCGGCGACAAGGCGATGAACGGGAGGATCGTGACAGCACCCCCCTCCTCAAGGACCCCTCTGGGGGACAGGACCAGGCCTAGTAGGATGAGACTTGTGGAAGGCCTTTATCAAGGTAGGAGCATTCACTTGATGAGCCGGCTCCCAGGATCGTTCCGTGACTGGATAACCTTTCCAATGAATGAGATAATACAATTTCTTGCCACGGAGTTTGGAATCTAGAATGTGGCTGACCTCAAACTCAGGGTGTCCATGAACAGAAAGAAGTGGAGGCTTGGAAATAGGTTTAGAATACCTGGTAGATAACATAGGTTTCAGAAGAGAAACGTGGAATACAGGATGGACTTTGAGAGTCTTGGGTAAAGCCACCCGGTAAGCAGTGGAACACACTTGACCCAGTATTCGGAAAGGACCCACATATCGTGGTCCCAGTTTGGTAGAAGGTTGTTTTAGGCGAAGATAACGAGAAGAAATCCAAACTTTATCACCAGGACGGTACTTGGGAGCCTTCTTCCGTCGAAGATCTGAAAAGAACTTGTAACATTTAGAAGCTACAGAAAGAATATGATGTATTCTCCGCCATTGACGAGTTAAACTTCGGGCAGAAAGATCAGAAGCAGGATTTTCTGTTGAAGAAGTATGCAAAGGAAATGTTCTGGGTTGATATCCGTAGGCCGTATGAAAAGGAGAGGTCTGAAGGGAGGAATTATAACGGGCGTTATGAGCCAATTCAGCTAATGGGAGATAAGAAGTCCAGTTAGAGTGAAAATGATCCACATAATGTCTAAGATATGTTTCAAGACACTGGTTTACCCTTTCGGTCTGGCCGTTAGATTGTGGATGATGTGAAGTAGACAGAGAAATTGTTGTTCCAAAGTGTTTGCAAAGTGATCTCCAAAATCGGGAAACAAACTGTACCCCTCTATCTGAAACGATATCCAGAGGAAATCCATGTATTCTCACAATATGCAAAATAAAAAGTTCAGAAAGTCTTTTGGCAGACGGTAACCCGGGTAAGGGAACAAAATGAGCAGTCTTAGTGAACCTGTCGACCACCACCCAAATAGTGTTGTTTCCAGCTGAAAGAGGAAGGTCGGTAATAAAGTCCATGGATACATGAGTCCAAGGCTGATGAGGTATGGGCAACGGTTGAAGCAAACCTGAAGGAAGTTGACGAGGAGTCTTGTTTGTGGCACATTGTGTGCATACTGAGACATAATCTTTAACATCTTGAGAGAGAGTGGGCCACCAGACATGTTGTTTGAGATTTCGAGCGGTGTTACTGATGCCAGGATGTCAGAGAGGGGACTATCATGAGCCCAAAATAGGATCTTGGAACGAAGGCGTTCAGGAACAAAGAGTAGACCATCAGGAGGTTTACAGGACAAAGGAAGATTCTTTTGAGCAGACTGTAAATCTTGTAACCAGGAAGTTGATAAACGGGCTATGACTTCATGAGGTTGGAGAATGGTACCAGACTCAGGAATTGGGGTATCTTGAAATTGTCTGGAAAGGGCATCTACTTTAATGTTTTTTGAACCGGGTATATAGGACAAATTGTAGTGAAACCGGGAGAAGAATAAAGACCAACGTGCTTGCCTGGAATTCAATTGTTTGGCCGTTTGGAGATAAAGAAGGTTTTTATGATCTGTGAGTATGGTAAACGGCAAGGGGGTACCCTCCAGCCAATGCCTCCATTCGTCCAAGGCCATTTTAATGGCAAGCAACTCTTTATTGCCTATGTCATAGTTAAATTCAGAAGGAGTGAACTTTTTAGAGAAGAATCCAGCAGGATGAATTTTTCCAGTATCAGGTATTCGTTGGAAAAGAACAGCTCCAGCAGCAACAGAGGAAGCATCAACTTCCAGGATGAACTGAAAATCTGGATTTGGGTGACGGAGAATAGGTGCTGAAGAAAAAGCTTCTTTGAGAGACTCAAAAGCCTCAATAGTCTCAGGAGGCCATTCTTTACAATTTTGCCCCTTTCTAGTGAGAGAAGTAAGGGGAGAAGTAATAGTAGCAAAATCTTTGATGAACTTCCTGTAATAGTTGGCGAAGCTCAGAAAACGTTGCAGAGCCTTCAGAGAATCAGGTCTAGGCCAATCCAAAATGGCAGAAAGTTTAGTAGGATCCATTTCAAATCCAGATGCAGATATTACATAACCCAGAAAGGGTATGGATTTTTGATGGAATGAACACTTCTCCAGCTTAGCAAACAGATGGTAATCTCTTAAACGTTGAAGTACTCTCCTGACGTGGTGCACATGATCTTGGTGGTTTTGAGAAAAAATCAGGATATCGTCAAGGTATATGATGACAAAGATATTCAAAAAATCACAAAAAATCTCGTTCACAAAATGTTGAAAAACCGCAGGAGCATTACATAGCCCAAAAGGCATGACCAGATACTCGTAATGCCCAAATTGAGTGTTAAAAGCAGTCTTCCATTTATCTCCCTTGCGTATACGGATAAGATTGTATTCACCACGTAGATCTAGTTTGGTAAATATGGTGGATCCTTGAAGATAAGTAAACAGTTCAGGAATAAGGGGTAGAGGATAGCTGTTCTTGATGGTAATTTGATTTAGTCCTCTGTAATCAATACAGGGTCGTAGTCCGCCATCCTTCTTTCCTACAAAAAAGAAACCAGCCCCTACAGGAGAAGAGGAGGGTTGAATAAATCCTCTAGCCAGATTGTCTTTAATATATTCTTCCAAAGCCACGTTTTCAGGTCTAGAAAGTGGATATGTCTTGCCCCGAGGGTAAGTAGCCCCAGGAAGAAGATCAATGGGGCAATCAAAAGGACGGTGAGGAGGAAGACGTTCAGCCTCCTTCTTGGAGAAAAAACCCACAAAGTCATGATAAGGCATAGGTAGAGAGTCCGGAGTTTCGATTGTGAGAGCGATAGTAAGTGGTAACTTAGTGATCTTTTAAAGACATTTAGTCTGGCATGTTGATCCCCAGGAGGTGAGTTCACCAAAAGTCCAAGAAAATGTAGGATTATGTACTTGGAGCCAGGGAAGTCCCAAGATAATGGGAAATTGAGGAGTAGGAATGACATCAAAACATATTGTCTCAGAATGAAGTATTCCAACAGTAAGAAATAAAGGTTTAGTAGCAAACTGAATGTATCAGGAACCCAAAGGATCTCCACTAACCGTAGAGACAGAAATAGAATACTTTTTCTTTAGTAAGGGTATAGTGTGAGTAGAGACAAATGTGGAGTCAATGAACACTCCTCCAGCACCAGAGTCAATAAGAGCTTGGGTATGTATCTTACTATGTCCAATTTGAAGGGTTACTGGAACAAAGAGTTTCTTGTATAGGGAATGACTACTCTTTTGGCTTAACTCAGTTCCCTGGACTAAAGTTAAGCCCTGGCTTTTACTGGCCTGGTAGGACAATCCCTTAATAAATGCCCTTTAAGGCCACAGTACAAACACAGGCCAAGAGAACGTCTTCTCAAGCGTTCAGTCTCTGTTAATTTTATGCTTCCCACTTCCATAGGTTCAGCCTGATCAGGAGTAGGAGAGACAGGAGTGACTGGATTAGAAAAACGAGGAGCCAAACGAAAAGGAGTTTGAGTTGATGACCTCTGTGATCTATCCCTTTCTTGTTGGCGTTCACAAAATCTGGCGTCGAGACTGATACAAAGATTTATTAAGGCTTCCAAGGATTCTGGAAGTTCCCGATACACCAATTCATCCTTGAGATGCTCAGAAAGTCCTTTACGAAAAGCGGCTCTAAGTGCTCCCTGATTCCAAGTAGTTTCAGAGGAAAGTGTGCGGAACTCAATAGCGTATTGAGAAACTGGTTGACTACCTTGTCGTAAATCTAAGAGAGTAGCTTCAGCAGCGGAAGATCTTCCAGGTTTATCAAATACATTCGAAAATACAGAGAGAAATGCATCTACATCCAATAGTATAGGATCATTCTTTTCTAGCAAAGGTGATACCCAAGCCAAAGCTTTTCCTTTCATTAAGGAAATAAGGAATGTAATTCTAGAAGAGGGAGTAGCAAAAAGAGTAGGGCTATTTCGGAAATGGAGACGGCACCGATTCAGAAAACCCCTACAGTCTTCAGGATTCCCATCATACTTATCCAGAAGAGGTATCCTGGGACTCAGTTATACTTGAGACTGGTTGTTTGGGATCAAAGGAGGTAATGCCTCATTAGGATTAGGATTGGGAGGTGTAGGAGCAACCAAGCTTTGTAATAATGCAGTTATTTGATCAAGCTTAGAGTCCAGGGATTGCAAGTGGGTAGCATGAGATCCGAGTAGTTGTCCCTGGTGAGCCACGGCCATGGATAATTCAGTGGGGTCCATTTATGGCCCGTTTGTAATGTCAGCCGTTTAGGAATCAATCCGGGGTTTAACCCAACTGCTAGCGTGAAAAGTAAAACACACGCTAGCACACTGAGAAATAACCAGGACGTGACCCACTCAGGAAACAAATAAGATAGATTACAAAAAATAATAATTGTTCCTTTAAGCAGGATAACCACAAAAGAGTTAGTGTTCCTTTTAGTAGATTTGAATCAAACAAATTATAAAAATTTTCTTTAGCAACTTGTAGAAGAAAACGTCCCTTTAAGTAGGTTTGCAACATATAAAAGTTGATGTTCTCTTTAAGCAGCTTGTAAAAGCAAATGTCCCTTTAAGCAGGTTTGCAACAAACAAAAAGGCAAAGTTCTCTTTTGCAGCTTGTAAAAGTGAATGTCCCTTTAAGCAGGCTTGCAACAAACAAAAGATAAAGTTCCTTTTTAGCAGCTTGTAAAAGTAATTGTCCCTTTAAGCAGGCTTGCAACAAACAAAAGATAAAGTTCCTTTTTAGCAGCTTGTAAAAGTAAATGTCCTTTTAAGTAGGTTTGCAACAAACAAAAGATTATGCTTACTTTAGGCAAGGCTGTAGCAGGACATAAGACTGAAGCTGACACAGACAGGCAAAGGCAATTATATCCAGGAGTAAGATTGAGGGACAAGGCAAAAGCAAGGTCAGGCAGGCAACAGTCTATATCCAGGCATCAGTAGAAGGGATAAGGCATAAGCTAGGTCAGGCAGGCAATAGTCGGTATCCAGGCATCAGTAGAAGGGATAAGGCATAAGCTAGGTCAGGCAGGCAATAGTCGGTATACAAGAATAAGAATAGGGATAAGCAAGGTCAGGCAGGTTCAGGATAAGTACTCACAACGCCAGAGTAATCCAACAAACGGGCCCCGAGTAAGATCTCCCTCCGTGGTTTAAAGGCAGGAGCGGCGACGTCATCAGAGGGAGTGTCAGAGGACGCGTCACGTTGCTAAGCAACGTGACGTCATTCACACTGAGAAGATCCGGGAGCTGCGGCGACATGGCGATGAACGGGAGGATCATGACAGCATCCCCCTCCTCAAGGACCCCTCTGGGGGACAGGACCAGGCCTAGTAGGATGAGACTTGTGGAAGGCCTTTATCAAGGTAGGAGCATTCACTTGATGAGCCGGCTCCCAGGATCGTTCCGTGACTGGATAACCTTTCCAATGAATGAAATAATACAATTTCTTGCCACGGAGTTTGGAATCTAGAATGTGGCTGACCTCAAACTCAGGGTGTCCATGAACAAAAAGAGGTGGAGGCTTGGAAATAGGTTTAGAATACCTGTTAGACAACATAGGTTTCAGAAGAGAAACGTGGAATACAGGATGGACTTTGAGAGTCTTGGGTAAAGCCACCCGGTAAGCAGTGGAACACACTTGACCCAGTATTCGGAAAGGACCCACATATCGATGTCCCAGTTTGGTAGAAGGTTGTTTTAGGCGAAGATAACGAGAAGAAATCCAAACTTTATCACCAGGATGGTACTTGGGAGCCTTCTTCCGTCGAAGATCTGAAAAGAACTTGTAACGTTTAGAAGCTACAGAAAGAATATGATGTATTCTCCGCCATTGACGAGTTAAACTTCGGGCAGAAAGATCAGAAGCAGGATTTTCTGTGGAAGAAGTATGCAAAGGAAATGTTCTGGGTTGATATCCGTAGGCCGCATGAAAAGGAGAGGTCTGAAGAGAGGAATTATAATGGGCGTTATGAGCCAATTCAGCTAATGGGAGATAAGAAGTCCAGTTAGAGTGAAAATGATCCACATAATGTCTAAGATATGTTTCAAGACACTGGTTTACCCTTTCGGTCTGGCCGTTAGATTGTGGATGATGTGAAGTAGACAGAGAAATTGTTGTTCCAAAGTGTTTACAAAGTGATCTCCAAAATCAGGAAACAAACTGTACCCCTCTATCTGAAACGATATCCAGAGGAAATCCATGTATTCTCACAATATGCAAAATAAAAAGTTCAGAAAGTCTTTTGGCAGATGGTAACCCGGGTAAGGGAACAAAATGAGCAGTCTTAGTGAACCTGTCGACCACCACCCAATTAGTGTTGTTTCCAGCTGAAAGAGGAAGGTCGGTAATAAAGTCCATGGATACATGAGTCCAAGGCTGATGAGGTATAGGCAACGGTTGAAGCAAACCTGAAGGAAGTTGACGAGGAGTCTTGTTTGTGGCACATTGTGTGCATACTGAGACATAATCTTTAACATCTTTAGAGAGAGTGGGCCACCAGGCATGTTGTTTGAGATTTCAAGTGGTTTTACTGATGCCAGGATGTCCAGAGAGGGGACTATCATGAGGCCAAATTAGGATCTTGGAACGAAGGCGTTCAGGAACAAAGAGTAGACCATCAGGAGGTTTACAGGACAAAGGAAGATTCTTTTGAGCAGACTGTAAATCTTGTAACCAGGAAGTTGATAACTGGGCTATGACTTCATGAGGTTGGAGAATGGTACCAGACTCAGGAATTGGGGTATCTTGAAATTGTCTGGAAAGGGCATCTGCTTTAATGTTTTTTGAACCGAGTATATAGGACAAATTGTAGTGTAACCGGGAGAAGAATAAAGACCAACGTGCTTGCCTGGAATTCAATCGTTTGGCCGTTTGGAGATAAAGAAGGTTTTTATGATCTGTGAGTATGGTAAACGGCAAGGAGGTACCCTCCAGCCAATGCCTCCATTCGTCCAAGGCCATTTTAATGGCAAGCAACTCTTTATTGCCTACGTCATAGTTAAATTCAGAAGGAGTGAACTTTTTAGAGAAGAATCCAACAGGATTAATTTTTCCAGTATCAGGTATTCGTTGGGAAAGAACAGCTCCAGCAGCAACAGAGGAAGCATCAACTTCCAGGATGAACTGAAAATCTGGATTTGGGTGACGGAGAATAGTTGCAGAAGAAAAAGCTTCTTTGAGAGACTCAAAAGCCTCAATAGCCTCAGGAGGCCATTCTTTACAATTTTGCCCCTTTCTAGTGAGAGAAGTAAGGGGAGAAGTAATAGTAGCAAAATCTTTGATGAACTTCCTGTAATAGTTGGCAAAGCCCAGAAAACATTGCAGAGCCTTCAGAGAATCAGGTCTAGGCCAATCCAAAATGGCAGAAAGTTTAGTAGGATCCATTTCAAATCCAGATGCAGATATTACATAACCCAGAAAGGGTATGGATTTTTGATGGAATGAACACTTCTCCAGCTTAGCAAACAGATGGTAATCTCTTAAACGTTAAAGTACTCTCCTAACGTGGTGCACATGATCTTAGTGGTTTTGAGAAAAAATCAGGATATCGTCAAGGTATATGATGACAAAGATATTCAAAAAATCACGAAAAATCTCGTTCACAAAATGTTGAAAAACCGCAGGAGCATTACATAGCCCAAAAGGCATGACCAGATACTCGTAATGCCCAAATCGAGTGTTCCATTCATCTCCCTTGCATATACGGATAAGATTGTTTGCACCACGTAGATCTAGTTTGGTAAATATGGTGGATCCTTGAAGATAAGTAAACAGTTCAGGAATAAGGGGTAGAGGATAGCTGTTCTTGATGGTAATTTGATTTAGTCCTCTGTAATCAATACAGGGTCGTAGTCCGCCATCCTTCTTTCCTACAAAAAAGAAACCAGCCCCTACAGGAGAAGAGGAGGGTCGAATAAATCCTCTAGCCAGATTGTCTTTAATATATTCGTCCAAAGCCACGTTTTCAGGTCTAGAAAGTGGATATGTCTTGCCTCGAGGGTAAGTAGCCCCAGGAAGAAGATCAATGGGGCATTCAAAAGGACGGTGAGGAGGAAGACGTTCAGCCTCCTTCTTGGAGAAAACATCCACAAAGTCATGATAAGGCATAGGTAGAGAGTCCAGAGTTTCGATTGTGAGAGCGATAGTGAGTGGTAACTTAGTGATCTTTAAAAGACATTTAGTCTGGCATGTTGATCCCCAGGAGGTGAGTTCACCAAAAGTCCAAGAAAAAGTAGGATTATGTACTTGGAGCCAGGGAAGTCCCAAGATAATGGGAAATTGAGGAGTAGGAATGACGTCAAAACATATTGTCTCAGAATGAAGTATTCCAACAGTAAGAAGTAAAGGTTTAGTAGCAAACTGAATGTATCCAGAACCCAAAGGATCTCCACTAACCGTAGAGACAGAAATAGAATACTTTTTCTTTAGTAAGGGTATAGTGTGAGTAGAGACGAATGTGGAGTCAATGAACACTCCTCCAGCACCAGAGTCAATAAGAGCTTGGGTATGTATCTTACTATGTCCAATTTGAAGGGTTACTGGAACAAAGAGTTTCTTGTATAGGGAATGACTACTCTTTTGGCTTAACTCAGTTCCCTGGACTAAAGTTAAGCCCTGGCTTTTACTGGCCTGGTAGGACAATCCCTTAATAAATGCCCTTTAAGGCCACAGTACAAACACAAGCCAAGAGAACGTCTTCTCAAGCGTTCAGTCTCTGTTAATTTTATGCTTCCCACTTCCATAGGCTCAGCCTGATCAGGAGTAGGAGAGACAGGAGTGACTGGATTAGAAAAACGAGGAGCCAAACGAAAAGGAGTTTGAGTTGATGACCTCTGTGTTCTATCCCTTTCTTGTTGGCGTTCACGAAATCTGGCGTAGAGACTGATACAAAGATTTATTAAGGCTTCCAAGGATTCTGGAAGTTCCCGATACACCAATTCATCCTTGAGATGCTCAGAAAGTCCTTTACGAAAAGCGGCTCTAAGTGCTCCCTGATTCCAAGTAATTTCAGAGGCAAGTGTGCGGAACTCAATAGCGTATTGAGAAACTGGTTGACTACCTTGTCATAAATCTAAGAGAGTAGCTTCAGCAGCGGAAGATCTTCCAGGTTTATCAAATACATTTGAAAATACAGAGAGAAATGCATCTACATCCAATAGTATAGGATCATTCTTTTCTAGCAAAGGTGATACCCAAGCCAAAGCTTTTCCTTTCATTAAGGAAATAAGGAATGTAATTCTAGAAGAGGGAGTAGCAAAAAGAGTAGGGCTATTTCGGAAATGAAGACGGCACTGATTCAGAAAACCCCTACAGTCTTCAGGATTCCCATCATACTTATCCAGAAGAGGTATCCTGGGACTCAGTTGTACTTGAGACTGGTTGTTTTGGATTGAAGGAGGTAATGCCTCATTAGGATTAGGATTGGGAGGTGTAGGAGCAACCAAGCTTTGTAATAATGCAGTTATTTGATCAAGCTTAGAGTCCAGGGATTGCAAGTGGGTAGCATGAGATCCCAGTAGTTGTCCCTGGTGAGCCACGGCCATGGATAATTCAGTGGGGTCCATTTATGGCCCGTTTGTAATATCAGCCGTTTAGGAATCAATCCGGGGTTTAACCCAACTGCTAGCGTGAAAAGTAAAACACACGCTAGCACACTGAGAAATAACCAGGACGTGACCCACTCAGGAAACAAATAAGATAGATTACAAAAAATAATAATTGTTCCTTTAAGCAGGATAGCCACAAAAGAGTTAGCGTTCCTTTTAGTAGATTTGAATCAAGCAAATGATAAAAGTTTTCTTTAGCAACCTGTAGAAGTAAACGTCCCTTTAAGTAGGTTTGCAACATATAAAAGTTAATGTTCTCTTTAAGCAGCTTGTAAAAGCAAATGTCCCTTTAAGCAGGTTTGCAACAAACAAAAAGGCAAAGTTCTCTTTTGCAGCTTGTAAAAGTAAATGTCCCTTTAAGCAGGTTTACAACAAACAAAAAGACAAAGTTCTCTTTTGCCTTGTAAAAGTGAATGTCCCTTTAAGCAGGCTTGCAACAAACAAAAGATAAAGTTCCTTTTTAGCAGCTTGTAAAAGTAAATGTCCCTTTAAGCAGGCTTTCAACAAACAAAAGATAAAGTTCCTTTTTAGCAGCTTGTAAAAGTAAATGTCCTTTTAAGTAGGTTTGCAACAAACAAAAGATTATGCTTACTTTAGGCAAGGCTGTAGACATAAGACATAAGACTGAAGCTGACTCAGACAGGCAAAGGCAATTATATCCAGGAGTAAGATTGAGGGACAAGGCAAAAGCAAGGTCAGGCAGGCAACAGTCTGTATCCAGGCATCAGTAGAAGGGATAAGGCATAAGCTAGGTCAGGCAGGCAATAGTCGGTATCCAGGCATCAGTAGAAGGGATAAGGCATAAGCTAGGTCAGGCAGGCAATAGTCGGTATACAAGAATCAGAATAGGGATAAGCAAGGTCAGGCAGGTTCAGGATAAGTACTCACAACGCCAGAGTAATCCAACAAACGGGCCCCGAGTAAGATCTCCCGCCGTGGTTTAAAGGCAGGAGCGGCGACGTCATCAGAGGGAGTGTCAGAGTGCGCGTCACGTTGCTAAGCATCGTGATGTCATTCACACTGAGAAGATCCGGGAGCCGCGGCGAAACGGCGATGAACGGGAGGATCATGACAGATACGGCCTATGAGAAAACTGTAAGGAAAGAAATTAACAGAGATAAATTGGAAGTAGTGAATAAACTAACAACTACTGGGGTGAAGAAAAATACCTGCTTTATTACAACATTTTGTGAAGGCTGAGAGGGTGTTAGACAAATTATTGGAAAATATTGGGAGATACTGAAAAAAGATATCCTTTCGAGAGAAAAGATAGATTCCAAACCCAATTGTATTTTTAGGAGAAACAAAAATCTGAAAACAATAATAGCTCCTAGCCAATTAAAAAAAGGAGGAAAATAAAATTTGGCTAACCACAGGTACAACGGGCTTTTACAAATGTAATAGACTCAATTGTGTATCCTGGGAACATATGTACAACGGGAACAAACTGAGGAAATTAGTATGCTCTGTATCTAATGAAAGAAGGTGTGAATTAAAGAGTTTGGTTAATTGTAAAACCATGTTTGTGGTATTCCTCCTGCAATGTAGTTGTAACTTACAATACATTGGGAGGACCACAAGACCATACAAGAAACGCCTAAATGAACATGTTACAAATATAAAAGCTGGACTAAAAACCCACAACTTGTCTGATCATTATGATTTGGTTCATAATCAAAACCCTAATTGCCTAAAAAGTACCATTCTAGAACAGGTTCATACAGGTAAAAGAGGGGGAAATAGGGAAATCCTACTTAGACAAAGGGAAACGTATTGGATCCATGCCTTTAATACTAGAGTCCCTTTAGGTTTAAATAAGGATTTTGATGTAGCAGCCTTTTTATAGAAGGATGGGAAAGTTTAAATATTAATTCATGCAATAATATATCATGAGTTATAACTATATTTGGACGTTTTATTATTTATTTATTATTATCTATTTCTTAATTTTTGGATTAGTGTTTTAAAGAGACTCATGAAATCATGTAATGCTCATGCCACTTTTTAAAGAATTTTATGCATATATTTCTATAGTATTTTAGAAACATACTGAAAGCATATATATTTTATATGTTTCTAGATGTTTTTATGTGGGTTGATTATCAATGTTTTAAATGTATTAAATGATGGGTTAAATATTTTAAAATATTCTTAAAATATTCTTCAATTTCTTAACTATTTATGTATTTATTATGATAATGTGAAATATGTATGTGATGGTGTGTATTTTTATAATTGGTATTAAGAATGTATATATACAATTTGAATGGGGTTCCCGTGTTCCTTTGGAGCATAAGAGGAGGGAATCATCGGCAAGTCTGTGACAACTGATTGCTAAGGGCAACGGGTCACGTTACGTATTTACGTACGAGCTGATGACATCATTTCCGGTACGCTCCCAGAAACACGGGAGGACCCATTTAATTTTGCAGCCTTGTGGCGGTGGTTAAAAGATGGAGACGCAGCATATGTGAAAACCTCTGATGAAGAAGGGAACAAGTATACATACCCTTCGAAACGCGTAAGGTTAGGTGTTTTAGGCTGAAAGCCTCCCCCTGATAGAGATCTGTACGTTTTTATTTATCAGATTGCTGGATTCCCAGTGCATATACCCAATTGACTAATTGCTGTATGGGGACACTGTGCTGAACTGTTATAACAGGATACTGGTAATCTGTTGGAACCTGAAATATATCGGGAATACATGGTGTGTTTATAACTCATATTATTGAGGTTGTTTATTGTGAGTTTGTTATTCACTTGTGTGTTTTTGTTGTGCACTTTAATAAAATGGTATAACACTATTAGCCCATTCTGGATTGTGTTCTTTTCCCTGGTCAATGAAACAATCTGAATACTGAGGGAATTGCCATTGGAGGGTGATTGGAAGTATCTAACACTACAAACAGCAAAACCTGAGGAGTTTTGTGACATACAAACTAATGGATCCATACTCTGGGAGGTGATCGATTATACATACCATTTACTTACCTCATATCAATTGAGGTCTCTGAAAGTAAGTGCACATCTGATTGGGTGCAGGAACACTTTCTTTGGACGTATTTCACTCACTAGAATTAAGAACTTTTAAGAACTTTTTAAAGGACTCATACTTTGATTTTAATTTTATATGGGTTTATTTTTAGATTGTATTGATTATATATGCTTTTATGTGGTTTTATATATGCAAAGCATAGTATATAATATATGTCAGTCATTAGTAGCTATTGACAAGTGATAATAATTTTCTAGTGACATACAGCCCATAGGTGTGAATTGTATTTAGCGCCATCTCATATCCTTTTGTATCTATACATATATATCTAAAAATAAAAATATATTTTTTCTAAGTTAAGAACATAGGAATATCAAGTATTTCTATTAAAAAAACATATTTTAAAAAAATATTAAAATTTATTAAAAATAATTTTGCATGTTTCAAGGTATTTGACTGGAAACAACTCCAAAGTGTATTTATTATTATATTTATGCTTATGCATGTATGTGTGTGTGTATATATTTACACATATAAACACATAAATTCACATACAATATATAAACATATATAGACACACACATACATATATATATTTATTATATATATATAATTGAAACAGTGGGGGGGGAGTAGTGAGCTGCTTTGTCTTAAAATCCCTGGGCCTATTTATATATATATATATAAATATATATATATATATATATATATATATATATATATATATATATATATATATCCTATATTATAAAAGGCCAAGTGTTTGTCTGAAGCCGTCATGCGCAGTAAAGACAAACACTTGGCCTTGAGATAGGGAGCGCGAGGTACACAAACAGCTGTGAGGTGTGCTGCGTGAGAAGCGGCCACGCGCTCCCCAGACCTCACAGCTGTTTGTGGCCGACGGGAGCGTTGCGATGGGGGCGTGGCCGGGCGTCGCGATGGGCGTGGCCGGGCGGGTGCCGCCGCGATGGGGTGTGGCCGGGCGGAGTCTCGCGATGGGGCGTGGCCGGGCGGAGTCCCGCAATGGGGCGTGGCCGGGCAGGGTCCCGCAATGTGAAGACTTTAAGACAGAGCCAGAGAGGGAGCAGGAGAGGGGGGGAGAAGGGCCAAAGATGGGGGGAGAGAGAGCCAAAGGGGGGAGAGAGAGCCAAAGGGGGGAGAGAGAGCCAAAGAGAAGGGGGGGGAGCCAAAGAGAAGGGGGGGAACCAAAGAGAAGGGGGGGGCAAAGAGAAGGGGGGAGCCAAAGAGAAGGGGGGGAGCCAAAGAGAAGGGGGGGGAGCCAAAGAGAAGGGGGGCAGCCAAAGAGAAGGGGGGAGCCAAAGAGAAGGGGGGGAGCCAAAGAGAAGGGGGGGGCAAAGAGAAGGGGGGGCAAAGAGAAGGGGGGGAGCCAAAGAGAAGGGGGGAGCCAAAGATAAGGGGGAGGGAGCCAAAGAGAAGGGGGGGAGCCAAAGAGAAGGGGGGGCAAAGAGAAGGGGGAGGAGCCAAAGAGAAGGGGGGGTAAAGAGAAGGGGGGAGCCAAAGAGAAGGGGGGAGCCAAAGAGAAGGGGGAGGGAGCCAAAGAGAAGGGGGGGAGCCAAAGAGAAGGGGGGGAAGCCAAAGAGAAGGGGGGGAGCCAAAGAGAAGGGGGGAGCCAAAGAGAAGGGGGGGGGGAGAGCCAAAGAGAAGGGGGGGAGCCAAAGAGGAAAAAGAGCCAAAAAGGAGAGAGAGCCAAAGAGGGGGGAGAGAGAGCCAAAGATGGGGGAGAGAGAGCCAAAGAGGGGGGAGAGAGAGCAAAAGAGGGGGGGGAGAGCCAAAGAGGGGGGGGAGAGCCAAAGAGGGGGGGGAGAGCCAAAGAGGGGGGGGGAGAGCCAAAGAGGGGGGGGGGAGAGCCAAAGAGGGGGGGGAGAGAGCCAAAGGGGGGGGAGAGAGCTAAAGGGGGGGAGAGCCAAAGAGGGGGGGGGGAGAGAGAGCCAAAGAGGAAAGAGAGCCAAAGAGGAGAGCAAAAGAGGGGAGAGAGCCAAAGAGGGGGGAGAGAGAGCCAGAGAGGGGGGGCAGAGCCAAAGAGGGGGGGCAGAGCCAAAGAGGGGGGGAGAGCCAAAGAGGGGGGAGAGAACAAAAGAGGGGGGAGAGAGCCAAAGAGGGGAGAGAGAGAGCAAAAGAGGGGGGGAGAGCCAAAGAGGGGGGGGGGCAAAGTGGAGAGCCAAAGAGGGGAGAGAGAGAGAGAGCCAAAGAGGAGAGAGTGCAAAAGAGGGGAGAGAACCAAAGAGGGGAGAGAGAGAGCCAAAGGGGGGGGAGCCAAAGGGGGGGGAGAGAGCCAAAGGGGGGGGGGAGAGCCAAAGGGGGGGAGAGCCAAAGAGGGGGGAGAGAGAGAGCCAAAGAGGAGAGAGAGCAAAAGAGGGGGGGGAGAGCCAAAGAGGGGGGAGAGTCAAAGAGGGGGGGGAGAGAACAAAAGAGGGGGGAGAGAGAGCAAAAGAAAGGAGGCAGAGAGCCAAAGAGGGGAGAGAGAGAGCAAAAGAGGGGAGAGAGCAAAAGAGGGGAGAGAGAGAGCAAAGGAGAGGGGGGAGAGAAAGCAAAAGAGAGGGGGGAGAGAAAGCAAAAGAGAGGGGAGAAGAGAGAGCAAAAGAGAGGGGGGAGAGAGCAAGGGGTGGGACTGCTGTACTGCAAAAAATGGCCCGTGTACACGGGCTTTAGTACTAGTATATATATATATATATATATATATATATATACAGCCCTGATCAGAACGAGGCTCCCATTGGAAGCGCGCTCTTGTAATACCAGTGCACATTAGCGTGCACTGGTATAACACAGTGGAGTGCAACTATCGCTTTCATGAAATCGATATTTAGTCTTCCACTTGTAATCTGGCCCTTAATCAATTCACTGAAAACACATGGACCTGGATTAAAAGCTATAAAATGCAAGTGTTAATACAGCTGGGATGCAATTTATTGCTCTTCAATAGCACTTGCATTTTTAGCTGCTATTAGAAGTTAATGATTAATATTCATCGCGTAAGTAATGGTAATGTGTACTTATGTCAGATACTATAGATGTGTAATTTACCCCAGGTAATAGATTACTATAAGGGACTAAAATTATGTATGTCAGATCATAAGACCATACAAACCAATCAAGCTCAAAACTTATGTTCTGATAGTAGAGATATTTATTTATATAGAATTTTAAGGTATGGTCAAGTCCAAAAAATACTTTCATGTTATAGGGCATGTAATTTTAAACAACTTCCCAATTTACTTTCATAACCAATTTTGCTTTGTTCTCTTGGTATTTTTAGTTGAAAGCTAAACCTAGGAAGGCTCATATGCTAATTTCTAAGCCCTTGAAGGCCGCCTCTTGTCGCATGCTTTTTTATTTGCTTTTCACAACAGGAGAGAGCTAGTTCATGTAGGCCATATAGATAACACTGTGATCACGCCCGTGGATAGTGGCAGACACTGCACTAATTGACTATAATGAAAGTCAACAGATAATAAATAAAATGTAATGTGGTCAGGGGGCTGTCAAAAGATGCTTATATACAAGTTATTTACAGAGGTAAAAAGTAAAATAATATAACAGTGTTGGTTATGCAAAACTGGGGAACGGGTAATAAAGGGATTATCTATCCTTTAAAACAACAAAAATTCAGGTGTTGATTGTCCCTTTAAGACACAATAGCAAGCAATAAAAGTTAAAGTGATTGTAAATCCTAGCATTTGTGAAACGTTAGGATTTACCAGGGGAATAAATAAAGGGGACTTTCACCTCACAGCAAAATAGCATTCTGACGTGGGCTGTCTGAGCAGCTCAGTGCGGCGAACGCTTTAAACAAATAAAGGAACCTTCAGCACAAAGTACTGTATTTTATACTTCATGAATGAAAGTCCCCTTTATTTGTTCCAATGGCAAATCCTAACGTTTAACAGACGCTAGGATTTACGATCACCTTCATACCATTTTTTTTTTTTAAGTACTAAATAAGAACAAATTGCACACAAGAACAAAATCTGATTATCTGATGACTTGCTACAACATTTTTGTTTTATAAATTTAAAGTATAGGGTGCTATGTGTTTATGTATTGGGTGCATTTAAATGCTTTGCTTCATTATTTTACCTAACAGTTTGTAATACTAGATTAAGGGCTAGCAGGGCCGCCACTAGAAATTTTGGAGCCCCTGACTCAACCATTGATCGGCCCCCTCCCCCACTTTGATATGTGCAATTTTTGACCAAGTGACTAAAACGTATATGCACTTTATTCTTAAGTGTAGTCAAACTTGAAAATGGTATAAAGGTAGTAACACACAAACACAGAAACACACAGAGACACTCATACACTGAAACACACACTCACACATAAGGATTCACATATAGACACTCTAGCAGACATGCAAAGAAACACCGTCAGACTTAGACACCCAAACAGACACTCAGCACTTGTTTACATTGACCTGACAAGTAATGAGTTAGACTACAGTTTTGTCAAAAAGGAGATTTACAAAACAAAATATGGAGTTCTGATTATCTTTTTGTCAAGGAAGATGTCAACTAAATGATGACAACAGCATGCAGTGGCTGAAAGGAAGGGCCCTGAAATGCCTAAACAATAATTTAAAGGTTAAATGGTGGATTGGTGACTTCCGGAAAGTTCTCATTAGTCTCAAAGTCTGTAGAAAGATGTGAATAACCAGTAGTAAGGTCAAAATGTTCTAAAAATGGAACAGACAATTGACACACACACACAAACAAACTCAAACACAAACTTGCACATACATCCAAGAAAACACCAACAGAGACAGCCTCAGAAAACACACAAAGACATACACACACACATAGATACCCACAGAAAACACACAAAGACATACACACACAGAGAGACATTAGTAGTAGAAAAATTGTGTGAATGCGCATAAACAGCACAGGGATAATGGTGAATTGTTTATTTGAGCAAAAAATTGATTTGTTTAGTATGTTTCTTCTAAATTGGATATATTAATTTTAACTATAGTGATCAATGTTGACTAAGCTTATTTGGTGTAAATGCTATATAGCTTAATTATAAGATGCTATAGAAAAAATCAAAAAACAAGAATTCAGATTGGCATTGCTGTTAGCAAAAACTTGTATGGATAATTGGACCTAAAAAGTCCTACGTACTATTTGATCCAAGTTTCAGCTGGATCTTAACTAGTGATACGTATGTAACAAAAAAGTATCCTGCACTATGTATTTATAGGCTGGATTGCATGCGGTATAACTGTATAGATTTGCATTATATTGCACTTTCTAAATGGAAATGTATACCATAAAATAATACAGAGTGAAAAATAAACACCAATCTTAGGTAAATATATTAATACAATTTATTGCACATATACTTTGAAAACATATACATAAAACCCTGTGGTGACCGGTCACTGAGTAAAAAACGTATGGTTAAAAAATCGATAAAAATTATTGAATGATTTTGAATAAGAATCCCTCTTGAACTTATATGTTGGTTTCTTATAAAAGTTCAAAATGAGAGAAGTTTAAGAAAGTAAAATTTCGTTTCTGTTGTTGAAAAATATCGTAGAGTTTTGGTGAGGCTTTTATCTTTCTATATATGCCCAGTTCTTTCAAAATCGTGTTGTACGTTAGATTTCTTGAAAATGAAAGTCTACTTTTCAGACCGTGTTAGTCTAACCACACTGCCGGGCTGATACACTCTGAAGTGCTTACCTGTTCTGCGGTCGTACCTTACTGCGGTAGCACTAGTGTCTCTACAGCTTGCGGCTAGTTGGTGACATCACACGCTACGTCTGAGGTTAGGTGAAGTAGATCCGTCCGATATCCTTGCTCTTGGCTTCTTAACTCTGCGCAGAGTGCTCGGCTTGTGGAAGTAGTCCCACTTGTATCCTTTGCAATCCTCCGTACCCGTAGGTAGTAAAAACTTGTAATGTTGGTTATTCTTTCTTTAGTATCACCATCAACGCGTTTCGCCACTCTTGGTGGCTTTATCAAGATGGTTTAGTTGTGATAGATTCCTTCTTTGTAAATGCATTGGTGGATTAACACGGTCTGAAAAGTAGACTTTCATTTTCAAGAAATCTAACGTACATTCAATAATTTTTATCGATTTTTTAACCATACGTTTTTTACTCAGTGACCGATCACCACAGGGTTTTATGTATATGTTTTCAAAGTATATGTGCAATAAATTGTATTAATATATTTACCTAAGATTGGTGTTTATTTTTCACTCTGTATTATTTTATGGTATACATTTCCATTTAGAAAGTGCAATATAGTGCAAATCTATACAGTTATACCGCATGCAATCCAGCCTATAAATACATAGTGCAGGATACTTTTTTGTTACATACGTATCACTAGTTAAGATCCAGCTGAAACTTGGATCAAATAGTATGTAGGACTTTTTAGGTCCAATTATCCATACAAGTTTTTGCTAACAGCAATGCCAATCTGAATTCTTGTTTTTTGATTTTTTCTATAGCATCTTATAATTAAGCTATATAGCATTTACACCAAATAAGCTTAGTCAACATTGATCACTATAGTTAAAATGAATATATCCAATTTAGAAGAAACATACTAAACGAATCTATTTTTTGCTCAAATAAACAATTCACCATTATCCCCGTGCTGTTTATGCGCATTCACACATTTTTTCTACTACTAATATCTTCTTACACTGTACTTTTTTGGGAACAGGGTAGTGTTTATGCAGGGGTAAGATTTGCGCACCAATAACCTTTCCAAAATTAAATCAACACACAGAGAGACAACCACATAAAACACAGAAAGACATACATACACACACACCCTCACTGAGACATCCACAGAAAACACACAAATACATACACACACTCTCACAGAGACACCCACATAAAATGCACAGGCATACACACACCCTCACAGAGACACCCACAGAAAACACACACCCTCACAGAGACATCCACAGAAAACACAGACATACATATACACCCCCACCCTCACAGAGACATCCACAGAAAACACAGAGACGTACACACCCACCCTCACAGAGGCATCCAGAGAAAATACACAAAGACATACATATACGCACCCTCACAAAGACATATGCACACAACCTCACAGACATCCACAGAAAATGCACAAAGACATACACACCCACCCTCACAGAGAGACCCACAGAAAAAAAATGCATACGAACTCATAGAGACACAAACAAAAGCACAAAGACATAAACACAGACACCCACAGAAACATTTACAGGAGGTAACATTTCTGCACATTGCAACCCCCAAATCAACAGTGTGTGACATGCATGATAAAAAAAATTGCAGAAATTAAGAGATCACTTTTTAAAGAATCATATTTGTAAATGTGCAAACAAAAATAATTCTGTGAATTCAAAATTGTACATTAATGATATGGGTAGATGGCTAGATGAAGAAAAGTACTTTTAAAAGGTTGACATATGTTTGTTTTTGTCCCCCCATTTTCCCCAACCAATAGTACCTCTTCAAATATAGTGTACAAATGTTCCCATCTGTCAGCTGTACTTATGGATTTTGAAAATGCTGTACTCTATACGGTTTTGGTGGAACAATAAACTGTGATACTCATACCATTAGATCTGGTTAAATGCAGGATTTAGGCTTGTTTGTATGTATTTCAAAATTAAGTCAGCTGTAGTGTAAACTGAACAGTTTTAAGTTAACCTGTGTCATTTCAAACACTAAGCAATCTTAGTCTGAGAGTATAACATTTTATGCAGATGTAAAATGCCTCCTTGCATCTGGAAAGTCCTTGCATAAAGGGGTAGTAAACTAAAATTTAATTTATATATTTTTATATATATATATATATATATATTAAAAAAAACTCATATCTGCCAAAAGGGCACGTACCATTTGTGTATTGAGGAGGAAACATTTCTGCATGGCTTTAAATATAGAATTTCTACAGCATTGTCAAATCATAAATACACTGCTGCTAAAAAAAATGTGTTTTTATGGACCCCTGGCCCCACCATACAACTACTACCATACTGACGTTACAATCTGAAATTGCACAAAGAAATAAAAAACATTTACTAAGTAAGTCCTACCTCCTCTGCAAATGAAAGTGATCTGCCGTCTGACTCAGGCACACACTGTACAAACAAAGTGCCAAGTTTGTCTCACACTGTGCATAGTGGTTTAGTGCACACTCAGAAATCCTCTAAAATGATAATACTTTACTCCTTGTAATAACAGTTTCCATGCTTAATTAGCACTCTTCTGTAGTACCCACTGGTGGTTGCCAAAATTTAAAAAAAAAATCTTGCCTCATGGGGCCCCCCTGGCCCATTGGGCCCCTGACAGGAGTCACCCCTGTCACCCCCTGATGGCGGCCCTGAGGGCTAGATTACAAGTGGAGCACTAATTTATCACATGCCCATAAAAGGGCAAATTTGACTGTTTACAGGCGCACAATAAATAAACAGCCATTACAAGTGGCTGGTTAATGCTACTGAGAGATTGCGGTAGCTATTAGTGCTCCTAAAATTAACCAGAGATCAGATCTATAGTTAATTTTCAAAATGTCCCCCAATTGCCCCCAAATTTAAATGTAGTGCTGGTTTTTATTAAAAGAAATGTAGCATTTTAAAAAAAAAAACACTGTACAAAGCAGTTTTATTGCTTAAAGTAAGGGGATGTTCGTTGTTATAAAAAAAAACGGCACTGAAAAGTGCTTTTACATAGCGGTCTATGGGGACTGTAGTGTTCACTGTAAATATATATATATATATATATATATATATATATATATATATATATATATATATACACTTTGCTGCCCATCGCTGTGTGACTTACCCCTTTTCGCTGCGCTAAGTTCTCAACCGTGTCTGACGGCATGAGAACATATCTCCCATTGGAGCCTATGGAACCGCGCTCATGTGAGCACAAAGCTTTCCTGCAATGCGAACGCAAGTTCATGTTTGCATTGCGTCTAACTTGTAATATCAGCGCACATTTGCATGCGCTGGTATTAATCAGTGGAGCGCAAATATCACGCTCATGTAAGAGCGATTTTGCACTCCACTTGTAATCTGGCCCTAAGTGTAAGTGATTAAGCAGGGCCAAATCAAAATATCATGCTGAGCATTATCAGCTTCCCTTGGAATTTAGGCCATGGTCTATAGAAAAAAAAAGGATATTTTTGTGAGTAATGCAGAAATAAACATGAATTTTGATATTTAAGTCTTGCAAAACTCTTTATACAATATCTCCATCCATAGGAGTAAGAAATGGGTTGGTTTTGAGAAGTTAAACCCATGCCACAAGATTGTTCAGTACTAATATTAATGATAACTGAAATCACTTATGCAGCACATTAAATATATAATTGTTATAGCTAAAATATTTTAATGTTCATTACTTTTGTATGAATATTAATTATTTATTAAATATATTATTATAAAATCCTCAACATAATGTAATTCTGACAGTAAAGTAATACAATTATTCCTTTAGTGAATGTGTCAATTGAGCTGCATATTTATTACATTAACCCTTTTGGCTTTAGGGTCTATTATGCTAATTGGCAATTGAATCAATTCTTTGTGAACTGGAATCACTAAAGGTGATTTGTAATTGGATTAATAATTTGTGAATTGAAGTCATTTAAGGTGATTTGTGATTGCATTAACCTTTTAAGAATTGGAGTCACTTATGGTGAGGTATAATTGTATTAGCCCTCAGTAATTTGTTTTCCACTAAGATGAGCTGAAATTGTATTAACTATATTCTGTGGATACCATAGACAAATATTAACACTTCAGATTTCTTTTTAAATATGTAAAATAATTATTTTTAACTGATTGGCTACCAGAAAAGGCCATAAATTGCATTGGAATGCTTTGTCAAGGTTGACAAGGGGATACAAATGATAAAAATAGCTGTTTTGCATGGAGACTATAGACAGAATGTTGTGTTTAGTTTCTCTAGTAATTTTTCCATGTTATTGCTAAGAAGGTGAAGGACCCAGTGCGGTAGAGCCACAATCAGACCAGTGTTAATACAGTAGTGTTTAATGGTTAAGTCAATAGCATTTAACAACAGTCACATTATTCCACCTTGTATGCTATTCTTTTGGGGTATTTATCAAAGAAAGTGAAACAGCAATTCAACAAAAGATAAAATTAGAATTATAAATATTTAATGCTAATATTTAAACTCCACTGACCTTACTAAATAATCTACAATGTTTGAGTTTTATATTGGATTTCTTTCTCCAGCTCAGATGATGACTGCTATCTGATCAAACAGAATAAGGTAATAGCTTACTGACTTTAGTGGCAGCTCTGTAGTGAGGCCTTAGGCAAAGCAAAGATATTAGGCCTTCCTTAAAGCACAGAACCAAACATGCCTCACATCAGTTTGTTTTCACTGACCCATACTGCAAGTCTTGGCAAGAGACGCTAGTGAGATTTTACGGACCCAAAATGTAATCTGGGGAAAAAGATCACCTAGCTAGTAGTGACCCATACTGTGATCTGGGGAATAAGATCACCTAGTGATCCATACTGTGATATGGGGAACAGGTCTAGCATATTATAAGAAACTCTCCCTCCACTATAGAGGGCTACATTACATCATTGTGAAGGCAAAATAGATACAAACACCAAAATATGGTCAATGACAAACAGATCTCAGAATACATATTGACATAGAAACATATCTGGAGTTCTAGAAATATGCTAGAGGCAGGCTGTGGGCTAATACACTCAGGGATTACTGCAAATCAGTTTTGAGTATTGTAGCTGTCATTTTCAGGAGTTTCTGTTAAATGATATTGAGAAGGTATACTAGAGCTGGCACACTCAGGAACTACTGTAAACATGTACTCAGAGGGGTTACAGTAACTGGTATGCTTGTAGAGTACTGTAAACGGGTATTGTGTGGGCTTACTTTAGCTGATACAAACAGGTATTGCTGTAAACTGGCACTCAGAGTTTGCTTTAGTGGGCACACTCAGGGATCTGTGTACACTGACACAGATCGGCAAATTGCAGCTGGCACACTCGGCAATACTGTAAGATGATAATACGAAGGCTTACTGTAGCTGGCACAAACATGGATTGCTGTAAGCTAGTACTTAGAATGCTTACTGTACATCTGGAACTGGAAGGGATTAATGTAAATTGGTTCTGCAAAGGCTTACTTTAGTTGGCCCACTCAGGAATTACTGTTAGATGAAATGTAAATGGTAGACAAACATAATAGCATAATACATTAGGCTAGATTACGAGTGGCACACTAACTGTTGCATGCTAGCAATAAAGGATGTATTGCAGCTCTTTGCGCACACCAGAAGAAGAGCACATAATACAAGTTAAAAGTAAATGTGACATTAATCACTAGGGGCGAGATTACATATGTGGCGCAAGCTTCAGCGCAACTGCTGAAATCCATGCCGCCCGTAATTTCACCTTGCACATCGGGGTATCACATAAACCTCGCCGGCAGTTCATAAGTGACGTAAGTCGGATAAACTAGTGATGTTCAGAAATGAGTGTAAATACAAATTTCTGGAGTTGCCAGTGATTTACGGCACTTTAGAAACTGACGGCACCTAAGAAAATAAAAAAAATCTCAAATCTCCATAAAAGTCTAACCCACCTTCCAAAAATTAACCCGACACATAAAACCCCTATATCCGCTATCAAACCCACATCGCAACTAATAATAAATGTATTAACCCCTAAACCGACAACCCCCACAATGCAATATGCCTAATTAAACTATTAATCCCTAATCCGCCATTCACCCACATCGCGATCTACCTAATAAAAGTATTAACCCCTAAATCTGCCAACCCCAAAATCCCAAACTACCTAAAAAAATGTATTAACCCCTAATCTGCCATTCATCAACATCTCAAAATCCCTATTAAAACTATTAACCGCTAATCCAAAATTAACCCACATCACAACAGACCTTATAAATCTATTAACCTCTAATCCGCCAAACCCACACAATAATCCTAATAAAACAATTAACACCTAAACAGCCAATCTTCCACAACGCAAATAACTAATTAAATTACTAAGCCCCCTAACCTAACACCCCCTAACATAACACCCCCTAAATTAACCCCAATTACCTAAATTAAAAAATATTAAATTACAAACAATTAAATCTAAGATTACAAAAAATAAAAAAGTCTAACATTATATAAAATAATAAATCCAAATTATCAAAAATTAAAAAATTAAACCTAATCCCTATGAAAATAAAAAAGCCCCGCCAAAATAAAAACACCCCCTAATCTAATGCTAAACTACCAATAGCGCTTAAAAGGCCTATTTAAAAGCCCTTATTTAAAAAGCTCTTTTAGCTTAAAAAATACTAAATCCACCTTCTAACAGTAAAAACCCCACCCACCAAACCCCCCAAAATAAAAAAACACTAAAAAATCCTAAAATACACATTGCCCCATAAGGGGCATATGTATGGGCATTGCCCTTAAAGGGGCATTCAGCTCTTTTACTGCCCTTAAAAGGGCATTCAGCTCTTTTTCAAAGGCCCATTAAATCCCTAATCTAAAAAAATTAAAATAAAACAAAATGCCTAAATCTATTCCCCAGATAGGTACTCATGGTTCCTGAAGTCCGGCGGGGAAGTCTTCTTCCAAGTGGCGATATCTTCTTCCAGGAACAAGCCTGAAGACCGTCGATGGCTGAACTGAAGACCGGCAACCGCGGAGCCATGGAGCGTGGAGATCCTCTTCGTAACATCACTGCCGCACATTGAGGATTGAATTCAAGGTACGAGTTTAAATATGTGGTACCTTGCATTCCTATTGGCTGATTTGAGTCTTCAAATTAAAATCAGCCAATAGGATGAGAGCTACTGAAATCCTATTGGCTGTTCAAATCATCAGCATTTCCTGGGTCGAGTCATGACTCCCACATTCTCAGGCAGGCGTCCGTCTGGCAACAATTTGAGGGGAGACAGTTTCCTCACGGATGGCTTGCTTACATATATTTACAATTTCTTGCAAGTCTCGTTTAAATGCTCTAAAACATATGTGTTTGGATATTTACTTACAAAATAATGATCATTTTACAAATAAGAAGCTCTCTTTTGCTTGCTCTCTATACCAATCTTCCTTTTACTGTCTCTCTTTTGGCCCCTTTGATTAGGCAGATTTAGCTATATGTATTAATATTACATATGCTAGCCTTCGCAACAGAGCATGCTACATTTAAAGGGACAGTCTAGCTGTTGACATATGAATATAAGTAGACGATGTGTTTGCATTTGGACAGACTCTTTCAAAGTTTAAGATCAATATCTTAGCATTATTTGTATTGCAATCTTTAACTGAAGCATTACTCAGTGGTCAGGAGATGTTTTGCATCTTGAAGGTCTAAATAGAGTTTTAACTTGCATTTGCTAATTGCAAATTTTTAAAACTGTCTATATTAACTTCAAATTGTGTTTCATTGCATTATCAGGTGTTTTTGGAAATAATGAAATCTTGCACAATAAAGATATTTAGAGACATATTTTTTTATTTTACATCATTTGAGACATTCTGAGAAAGGATATATATTTGTTTTAAAGCTCTACTTATATTGATCACTTGTTTATTTGAATACTCAATAGGTTACATGTGTTACATGAGCCAAAACTGGCTCATAACGCCAGTATGTAACTCCACCAACGAGCCTCAGGAGCTCTACAATGAGGCTATTTAGAATAGTTATTAAATAGTTATTAGCTATTTAATAACTACCTAGCTAAAAGAAATACAAAATTACCTGTAAAATAAATCCTAACCTAAGTTACAATTAAACCTAACACTACACTATAATTAAATTAATTAAATAAATTACCTACAGATACAGATATACTGCATCACTTTCAAGTGTTTCAACATTTGGGTATCATGACCCTTTAAGAGATATTCCCCTAGAGTCTGCAAGGGAGGAAAGAACAGAGTGTGACAGCTCCTGCTGATGAAGGGATACTTTGCATTACAACAACTTTGCCAAGTCCTCCATAAGAGGGTAAGACTACACAATGTATGTGTTGAAGCTGCATGCAACTTGCTTAGTGACATGACAGAAAGGATGACACACATTTGGACAGAGGAATTGAGCTCACTGTTTTAGGCCCAAGATTGGGGGGGGATTAGCCACAATAATGTTGCCTACACTTACAGGTTTCCCTCTTCTTCTTTATTGTGTTTCATTTAGCGAAGAGATATTCCTCTAGAGTCTTCAAGGGAGGAAAGAACAGAATGTGACGGCTCCTACAGATGAATCAATACTTTGCATTACAACAACTTTGCTAAATACAAACTGGTAAGTTTACTTTTTGAAATATTTGTAATTATTAATTATCGTAGTATAATTCTTGTACTAAAAAAAAACAAGGAACTTACATATGGCACAACTGACTGTACATTTGGGGGATTCATGTAGTGGTGCAGTGCATACTTGATCTATCATGCTAATTTTGTTTTAATTTTCCCTTGCAGATTTACACAATTGAATAATAAAGTTGCTTGTTTAATAAAAAAAAAAATATTAGACTTTTTTTATATATTCTAAGTCTGAAAAGAGAGGTTATGCAGTTACAAAGTATTATGAAAGTATATGGAATTTAAGAATAATAATAAAACATGCCTGATTTGTTTTAAAATATACTGTAATGGTAATGTCTATTAGTTACATTTTGCTTACAGTATAGTCTTATTACACAATGTTTGGTATCAGATTCTCGACCGAGTAGAATAAGGCATTTGTCTCTGCCCTGGAGCCCAACAACTCAAAGCTGTTTGGAGAACAGCTGGTCTATACCAGCTCTGCAGAGAGAAAAGGCATCTGGGTTTCTCTCACTGAAACTGTTAATTCAGTGACAGACAGACTGAGTGGCAGGTGAGGAAGCGACTTGTGGCCATGTTGCCGATGGCTGATGGTCAGGACAGAGGTGATGCAAAATCTGGAAAAACACCTGCCAACTACCAGATCTTCAAAGCTTTGAGGAGACCTTATGCCGTCTCATGAGGCTGCAACTCCCTTCCATTATCTGCCTCTCAGTCACCTTCTGTGGAGAGTGATAGATCACCTGGCTCTCCAAATAGGGAGAAGGAACCGGGTCCTTCGGGGGAGAAACCTAGTGCCTCTTCTCAAGGGGACCAGATGCCCATGCAGGAGATGGAGACTGGCCATGGTAAGTTGAAAACATTTGTTGGATAAAAGCTATTCATTAATTGTCAGCATAGATGTGGTCTGTGTAAAATTATATTATGTATTATTAGAAATAACTAGTACTAAAGCCCGTGCCATTTTTTGCAGTACAGCGGTCCCACCCCTTGCTCTCTCCCCCCTCCCTTTTGCTCTCTCTTCCCCCCTCTCTTTTGCTTTCTCTCCCCCCTCTCTTTTGCTTTCACTCCCCCCTCTCCTTTGCTCTCTCTCTCTCCCCTCTTTTGCTCTCTCTCTCCCCTCTTTTGCTCTCTCTCTCTCCCCTCTTTGGCTCTCTCCCTCCTTTGGCTCTCTCCCTCCTTTCTTTTGCTCTCTCTCCCCCCTCTTTTGTTCTTTCCCCCCTCTTTGGCTCTCTCCCCTCTTTGGCTCTCTCCCCTCTTTTGCTCTCTCTCCTCTTTGGCTCTCTCCCCCCCTCTTTGGCTCTCTCCCCCCCCCCCCTTTGGCTCTCTCCCCCCCCCCCTTTGGCTCTCCCCCCCCCCTTTGGCTCTCTCCCCCCCTTTGGCTCTCCCCCCCTCCTCTTTGGCTCTCTCCCCCCCTCTTTGGCTCTCTCCCCTCTTTTGCTCTCTCTCCTCTTTGGCTCTCTCCCCCCGTCTTTGGCTCTCTCCCCCCCCTTTGGCTCTCTCCCCCCCCTTTGGCTCTCTCCCCCCCTTTGGCTCTCCCCCCCCCCTCTTTGGCTCTCTCCCCCCCTCTTTGGCTCTCTCCCCTCTTTTGCTCTCTCTCCTCTTTGGCTCTCTTTCCTCTTTGGCTCTCTCTCTCCCCACTCTTTGGCTCTCCCCTCCCCTTTGCTCTCTCTCTCCCCTCTTTGGCTCTCTCCCCCCCCTCTTTGGCTCTGCCCCCCCCTCTTTGGCTCCGCCCCCCCTCTTTGGCTCTCCCCCCCCTCTTTGGCTCTGCCCCCCCTCTTTGGCTCTGCCCCCCCCTCTTTGGCTCTCTCTCCCCCCTCTTTGGCTCTCTCCCCTCTTTTGCTCTCCTCTTTGGCTCTCTTTCCTCTTTAGCTCTCTCTCTCCCCCCTCTTTGGCTCTCCCCCCTTTAGCTCTCTCCCCCCCTTTGGCTCTCTCCCCCCCCTTTGGCTCTCTCCCCCCCTCTTTGGCTCTCTCCCCCCCTCTTTGGCTCTCTCTCCCCCCTCTTTGGCTCTCTCTCCCCCCTCTTTGGCTCTCTCTCCTTTTTGGATCTTTTTCCTCTCTGGCTCTCCCCCCCTTCTCTTTGGCTCTCCCCCCCCTTCTCTTTGGCTCTCCCCCCCTTCTCTTTGGCTCTCCCCCCCCCCTTCTCTTTGGCTCTCTCCCCCCTTCTCTTTGCCCCCCCCCTTCTCTTTGCCCCCCCTTCTCTTTGCCCCCCCTTCTCTTTGCCCCCCCTTCTCTTTTGCCCCCCCCTTCTCTTTGCCCCCCCCCTTCTCTTTGCCCCCCCCTTCTCTTTGGCTCCCCCACCTTCTCTTTGGCTCCCCCCCCTTCTGTTTGGCTCTCCCCCCTTCTCTTTGGCTCTCCCCCCCCTTCTCTTTGGCTCTCCCCCCCCTTCTCTTTGGCTCTCTCTCCCCCCCTCTTTGGTCCTTCTCCCCCCCCCTCTCCTGCTCCCTCTCTGGCTCTGTCCTGAAGTCTTCACATCGCGGGACCCCGTCCGGCCACGCCCCATCGCGGCGGCACCTGCCCGGCCACGCCCATCGCGACGCCCGGCCACGCCCCCATCACAACGCTCCCGTCGGCCACAAACAGCTGTGAGGTCTGGGGAGCGCGTGGCCGCTTCTCATGCAGCACACCTCACAGCTGTTGAGTAGCTCGCGCTCCATATCTCTTGCCACAGGCTGTTTCAATCAGCTTACCTCGCGCTCCCCAGACCTCACAGCTGTTTGTGTACCTCGCGCTCCCTACTCTATGCTGTGTATCTCGCGCTCCCTATCTCAAGGCCAAGTGTTTGTCTCTACTGCGCATGACGGCTTCAGACAAACACTTGGCCTTTTATAATATAGGATAGGCTTACACTCTTTATTGTGTTAATAATAGAGTTTAAATTATTTCAATGTATTGATTTCTAAATTGCGCAAAACATTTTCTAATCCTAATATGCCGCCTTTCATATAAGCAGAGTAGTTTCCGGGAATGCGCAGTAGAGTTCTATTTCACAAAATTGTGGCCGCAATATTGAGATCTCCAAATTGTGTTTGAAATGTGTTAGAAAAATCCCGAATGGTGATATAAAGTACCCCAACCTAATATTGCGCCTGCAATATTGAGATCTCCAGATTGTGTTTGAAATGTGTTCGAAAAATTCTGAATGGCACTTTAAAGTGCCCTTCCTAATATTGCAGCCTTGAATAATGAGATCTCCGAAGTATGCTTAGTATTTTTACCAGAGAAGAAACACCAATTACAAATTCTCTATTTGTCAGAAAGCAATGTATTTAGTTCTCACATATCTTTATGAACATGATGTAAAATCTCATTACATACAACATGGAGAATTTTAATCCTCTTTGAAAAATCTAGCCATCACATTTATGAGAATACATCTCAAACTAGACTTTAAAAAAAATAAATGGAGAACAAACATTGACGACTCAAGTAAATTTGAACTAGGTCCCAAGTTCTGTGTTGGCAATAGAGTAGTCACTAAATACATAGGCTGGTTCAGATGCAGTTATGTCCTAGTTAGATAGCAAACAGTTATTTGTATTAGGTACCCTATCATTGATATTTTATTAATAACATGATAGATACAACAAATTGTGTTTGTGGATTAGTGCAAAACCAAGTTCTGAGCTAGGCCATAATGAAATACACTTTCTTATGGATGTTGATATGTTTGAATAATAACATATATTAATTATTTTTCATATTTTTCCTTATAGGAAGTGGTTCACCTTCCTCTCCTGCTCCTGTCCCCCCTCGTACCCCTTACACTGTTTTTCCGGTGTCCACCACTTCCCCAATTGTTAATCTTGAAGTCCCTGTGTTGTCCTCTTCCCCTGTGTGTGAATCTGTCCATGTTACCCCTATTCTCTCCACTTCCTATTCCTTTCCATCTGCTCCCTCTGTTCTGTGTATTTACTCCTCTGCCTCTTCTTCTATCCACTATTCTTTCTCTCTTTCTCGGTCTCCCTCTTCTCTTGTTTCTGCTCATTCCTTCTGTCACTCATTTGTCTTATCCACCTCTTTTTCTACTGCACCACCCACCTCTGCTGTTCTTCCTCCACCTGTATCTTTACCTTCCTCCTCTTGTCTCTGTTGTTGTCATCTTCCCCTTGTGTGTGTGTCTAATGTCCCTGGCCCTAACGTGTCCTTGCCCCTTCCCCAGTTTCCCTATGACCAATCTTCCCTCTCCCATATCCCTGTATCCTTTTTTCTTCACTGTATATCTATCCCGGCTCAATACAAATCTGCATGGGTAAATTTTATAATGGTTTTAAATATTTTGTGTAGTTTTAACAGGTATGTACATATATTAATGGTTTGCCTTTTGTTTTTTCTTTCACAGAGGTAGACCCAGCATGGTAAGTCAACATATCAGAAACTCTGCAACGTAATGACAGTACCATGCTGAGTTCCCAATAGAATGTTTGTGCTTTGGGAGCAGAAAAGACAGATTTTAAAAGTCCTCCAATCTCATCTGCCTGCTCCCGAAATACAACCGGTCGAGAAGAAAGGGAAGATGCAGATCCTACAGGAGAGTGAAGGTGTGGGGGGGGGGATATGTACTCCTGTTTGACAGCTGCTTCCTTTTTAATTTTAATGTTATGATATATTTTTTGTTTAATTAAAAAAATGGTTGCAAAACCAACAAAAAATTTGAAATTAAAAATAAATAAATAAATGAAATGGTTCAAAAAACTAAATAAAAAAGAACTAACAAAAATAAACTTTAAAAAAAAATAGTTAACAAGACAAAACATTTTTTTTTATTCATTAATAAAATAAAATGGTAAAAAAACAAACAAAAGAAAACAAAAAAAAGTGGTTAAAGGGACACTCAAGTGAAAATAAAACTTTCACTATTCAGAGAGAGCATGCAATTTTAAAACACTTTTCAATTTACTTCTATTAAAAAATGCAGTCTTTTTATATTTGAACTTTTTAAATCACCAGCTCCTACTGAGCATGTGTAAGAATTCACAGAATAAGCGTATATGTATTTGTGATTGACTGATGGCTGTCACATGGTACATGTATGCATTTGTGATTGGCTGATGGCTGTCACATGGTACAGGGGGAGTGGAAATAGAAATAACAAAATTGTCAGAAAAAAAGATCTACTATTCATTTGAAGTTCAGACTAAGTGCTATTGCATTGTCTTGTTATCTTGCGTTTGTTGATTATGCTTTCTACTGTGTTGACTGGTCCTACAAACAAAAACAAAAGAAAAAAAAAAGAAAAAATATATATATCGTTTTAAAAAAAAAAAATGAAGAGTTCTTATTGTTCATCAGTTGGCACTGGCCTCCTTTGGCACTGCCTGTGGAAAAGGTGCTCTGGTGGTGCTTCTTCTGCAATGGACTCTCTCTGGCCTTCTGAGTGGACACTGGCCCCCTTTGAAATTGCCCGTTGAAATGCTAAATATCGCTTGCGGGAGTTTTCATACCTGATTCAGATATCAAATACAATATTATATAACATTCCAATTGAATTAAAATATTTATTTTCCTTCATTCTTTAGATATCCATTGTTGTTGAAATAGCAATGCACATGAATGAACCTATCACACAAGACATCTAAGTGTAGCCACCAAGCATCATCTACTGAGCCTATTTGGATATGCTTTTCAACAAAAAATATCAAGAGAATGAAACAGATTGCATAATAACATTAAACATAATTATACAATGTAAAGGGTCTATTTACAAGTTCTATTTGGGATCCAATTATACAATACTTACAACAATATAAATACACTGGCCCTTTAAAAACAAATAAGCACAAAAAGTGTTTACAATGATGTACACATAGGGCTAGATTACAATTTAGAAAGTAGTCCTCCAAAAATATCTTTCAGCAATTTATTAGTGGAAAGTAGCAACATTTAGGGGTCACAGCCCCTTATTCATGCTTGATACAATGTGTACTGCAAAGGGTACTTTTAAACCCTTTGCATTGGTGCCAATTTGCCCACCTAGTGGATACCAATCTAATTACATGTTAAAAATAGAGAATCCATTATTGCCTAAACTTATATTAGAATATAAATGATCTTCATAACTGTACAACCATGCTGCAACTTATATACAACTCCCTAATTCCATCACAGTCTATATAATCTTACACAGCATGTTTATACAAGATAAAATACATTTTCACACACACACACACACATATATATATATATATATATATATATATATATATATATATATATATGTATATATATATATATATATATATATATATATATATATATATATATATATATATATATATATATATATATATATTTATATGTGTGTGTGTGTGTGTGTGTGTGTGTGTGAAAATGTATTTTATCTTGTATAAACATGCTGTGTAAGATTTTTTATTTAAAACATAATTTAAAAAAAAGGTGTAATACCCACATAGGACAGGTGAGGCTCTGCCTCACCTGCCTCCTATGACTGCACGTCACTGCACTGAGTGTATTTAGCAATATAACATCATGTACACACATATATATATATATCTATATGTGTGTGTATGTGTTTCTTGGGTGTATCAAAGCCAGAGCCTCACCAGTCTTTGACCTCACCGCACGTCACTGATATATATATATATATATATATATATATATATATATATATATGTGTGTGTATATATGTAGAGGGTCACAAAATTACTACGAATACAAAGAAATCTCTTACCCCTTAGGTGAATTTTTTTTTTAAAGAAACAAGTGGGGTCATAATCTCTATTAAGGCCCCTAGTGGTCAATGTTTCCAGTTTATTAATCCACCACATTTCCTTTTGTTTGAGCAACCTATCCCTAGTCATACCATTTTGAGTCTGTCTAATTTGATCTATGACCTGCCATTTCAATTGGCTGATGTTGTGTCCCTCATCCAAAAAATGTTTTGACAGAGGAGCCTCCAAATTTTTACATCTGATACTAGATTGATGCTGGCTCATTCTATCCCTAATTTTACATGTCGTCTCACCTAAATACACAAAGGAACATAGACATTTAATTAAATAGACAACAAAGGTAGATTCACAGGTAAAAAAAACTTTTCACATTATACTTTTTGCCACTATGTGGGTGATAAAAGTTTGCACCTCTTATGATTGAACTGCAACTAGCACAGTTCAGACAGGGGTAATTGCCTGACCTCTTGCTGCCTATAGTGGTATGTATTGACTTATTTCCTGGCCCCACATCTGATCTTATTAAATGGTCTCTCAAATGTTTGACCCTTCTATGGGCCATAAGAGGTGGTTCCTGGAAAAGAGCAATATCCTGGTTACAATCCCTTAGTACATGCCACGTAGTGATGTCGCGAATAGTTCGCCGGCGAATAGTTCCCGGTGAACATAGCATGTTTGCGTTCGCCGCGGCGGGTGAACATATGCGATGTTCGATCCGCCCCGATTCGTCATCATTGAGTAATACTTTGACCCTGTACCTCACAGTCAGAAGACACATTCCAGCCAATCAGCAGCAGACACTCCCTCCCAGACCCTCCTATCTCCTGGACAGCATCCATTTTAGATTCATTTGGAAGCTGCATTCTTAGTGAGAGGAGGGACAGTGTAGCTGCTGCTGATTTAATAGGGAAATTGATAGCTAGGCTAGTGTATTCAGTGTCCACTACAGTCCTGAAGGACTCATCTGATCTCTGCTGTAAGGACAGCACCCCAAAAAGCCATTTTTAGGGCTAGAACATCAGCCTGCTTTTTTTTTTTCCTGTGTAATCTAATTGCAGTTGCCTGCCTGCCTGCCAGCGTGTGTGTCAGGCTCACAGTGTATACTGTGCCCACTTGCCCAGTGTCACCACTCATATCTGGTGTAACAGTAGTGTAGATTTAAAAAAAAAAACTATTTTTTGACTGTGTTAAATAATAGCAGTCAGTTTCCTTCACACGTGTGCGTTTCAGTGCCTGCCTGCCAGGGCACAGTGTCACCCCAGTGCAACTCATATCTGGTGTAACAGTAGTGTAGATTTAAAAAAAAAACACTTTTTTGACTGTGTTAAATAATAGCAGTCAGTTTCCTTCACACGTGTGCATTTCAGTGCCTGCCTGCCAGGGCACAGTGTCACCCCAGTGCAACTCATATCTGGTGTAACAGTAGTGTAGATTTAAAAAAAAAACACTTTTTGACTGTATTAAATAATAGCAGTCAGTTTCCTTCACACGTGTGTGTTTCAGTGCCTGCCTGCCAGGGCATAGTGTCACCCCAGTGCAACTCATATCTGGTGTAATAGTAGTGTAGATTTAAAAAAAAAAAAAAAAACCCTTTTTGACTGTGTTAAATAATAGCAGTCAGTTTCCTTCACACGTGTGCGTTTCAGTGCCTGCCTGCCAGGTCACAGTGTCACCCCAGTGCAACTCATATCTGGTGTAACAGTAGTGTAGATTTAAAAAAAAACAACACTTTTTGGACTGTGTTAAATAATAGCAGTCAGTTTCCTTCACACGTGTGCGTTTTAGTGCCTGCCAGGGCACAGTGTCACACCAGTGCAACTCATATCTGGTGTAACAGCAGTGTAGATTTAAAAAAAAAAACACTTTTTTGACTGTGTTAAATAATAGCTGTCCGTTTCCTTCACACGTGTGCGTTTCAGGGCCTGCCTGCCAGTGCACAGTGTTACCCCAGTGCAACTCATATCTGGTGTAACAGTAGTGTAGATTTAAAAAAAAAACACTTCTTTGACTGTGTTAAATAATAGCAGTCAGTTTCCTTCACACAGGTGCGTTTCAGGGCCTGCCTGCCAGGGCACAGTGTCACCCCAGTGGGCTGACACTGGGGTGACACTACCTGATCGATACAACATCATACCTGATGTTTTAAAGCACGTTATTCCAAACAATTTAGCAATGTTAGGTGATTTATGCCCTTTATGGCTTAAAACCAGACTCTGCATCAACTATGTAATTTTCCATGGGAGTTTTGCCATGGATCCCCCTCTGGCATGCCACAGTCCAGGTGTTAGTCCCCTTGAAACAACTTTTCCATCACTATTGTGGCCAGAAAGAGTCCCTGTGGGTTTTAAAATTTGCCTGACCATTGAAGTCAATGGGGGTTCGCCCGGTTCGCCTGTTCGGGAACTTTTGGGGCAGTTCGCGTTCGCTGTTTGCGAACTGAAATTTTTAGGTTTGCAACATCACTACATGCCAGTTCTGCCTTACAATTTTCAAAAATGTACCACTAAGCGGACTTTACTGTGTTACAAAGACCATCCTTTTGCCTTTCGTCTCTAGTCCTGTGATAATGGGTTCATTTAACATATTCATGGTATTGTGAAGTCGCACCTCCATTTTGTCCTTATTGCTAACTATTCTGTTGACCCTTAATAACTGGCTCTTCGGAAGGGAGTTCACTAATTGTCTAAGATGGAAGCTATTGTATAGTAACAAATTGTTTTTATCAGTATCTTTTACAACAAAATCAAACTGCAAATAATTGCCAGTCTTGTACACCCAAGTGTCTAAGTATGATACAGATTCCTCACTATAACTTACAGTAAACTCCAATCCTCTAACCATTGAATTAAGTTCATTCACAAAGTAAAGAAAGGATTTCCACACGCCAAACACGTCATTGATATATCTTAACCAAACTGCTCCATATTTTTTGAAGCTCTCGTTCTCATAGATTATATTTTCCTCAAATTAATTCATATATAAGTTGGCGTATGATGGGACAACGTTAGAACCCATTGCAGCGCCCTTCACCTGGACGAACCACTTGTCCTGAAAAAGGAAATTATTCCAATATCAAATAAGCCTTAGAAGATCCTCAATAAAATGTATTTGCTCATAGGTATATCTCCTGTTCACCAATAGACACTTATTGATGATAGCTATACCTGTCTCATGTTTTATTGAGGTGTATAAGCTTTTCACATCCATGGTGAAGGGCACTGCAATGGTTTCTAACGTTGCCCCATCATACGCCAACCTATATATGAATGTATTGGAGCAAAATATAATCTATGAGAATGAGAGCTTCAAACAATATGGAGCAGTTTGGTTAAGATATATTGATGGCTTGTGGTGGGACAATGTGGAATCCCTTCTTTACTTTGTGAATGAACTTAATTCCATGGTTAGAGGATTGGAGTTTACTGTAAGTTATAGTATCATAATTAGACACTAGGGTGTACAAGGCTGGCAATTATTTGGAGTTTTATCTGTTTGTAAAAGATACTGATAAAAACATTCTGTTACTATACAATAGCTTCCATCCTAGACAACTAGTGGACTCCCTTCTGAAGAGCAAGTTATTAAGGGTCAACAGAATTGTTAGCAATAAGGAGGTGTGACTCAAGGAAATGGCAGATAAATTTATTGATAGGGGTTATCCCCCACAACTCCTCCACAATACCATGAATACATTAAATGAACCCATTATCACAGGTACAGAGACGAAAGGCAAAAGGATGGTCTTTGTAACACAGTATAGCCCGCTTAGTGATAAAATTTCAAAAATTGTAAGGCAGAACTGGCATGTACTAAGGGATTGTAACCAGGATATTGCTTTTTTCCAGGTACCACCTCTTAGATTTTTAGAGACCATTTAATAAGATCAGATATGGGACCAGGAAAGAAGTCAATACAGACCACTATAGGCAGCAAGAGGTCATGCAATTACCCCTGTCTGATCTGCGCTAGCTGCAGTTCAATCATAAGAGGTGCAAACTTTTATCACCCACATAGAGGCAAAAAGAATAATGTGAAAAGTTTTTTCACCTGTGAATCTACCTTTGTTGTCTATTTAATTAAATTCTGTGTTCCTTAGTGTATTTAGGTGAGACGACACGTAAAATTAGGGATAGAATGAGCCAGCATCGATCTAGTATCAGATGTAAAAATTTGGAGGCTCCTCTGTCAAAACATTTTTTGGATAAGGGACACGCCATCAGCCAATTGAGATGGCAGGTCATAGATCAATTAGACTGACTCAAAATGGTATGGATGGGGAGAAGTTGCTCAAACAGAAGGAAATGTGGTGGATTAATAAACTGGAAACATTAACCCCTAGGGGCCTTAATAGAGATTATGACCTGACTTGTTTCTTTTAAAAAAATATTCACCTAGGGGGTAAGAGCTTTCTCTGTATTCGTAATAATTGTTAGGGTACTCTGTAATAGCTATGATTAAGGATTGTTGAGCTGAAACATGTCAGCTGTACTTTTGGGCTTGTTGTCCTAACTTGCTTATAATAGGAGATGGCCTATATTGCCTGAAACTTTTTATTCAATAAAGGAACTTTTAATCACATCAGTCCTTGTCACACTCTTCACTTTTTGGTCATAAAATAGGAGTCTCATTTTGACAACTATTCAAAGTATGTAAGAAATGTATGCATACATTACTTAATTAAAGGAACATTAAACTAGATGTTTATCATGTTCTTTAAACAATACAAGGTAAAAAAGGAAACATTATTTTTTTGAGAATATAACTAGATTATCATTATCAAATGTGACTAAAATTGTTCAGATGAGAGTGAAGTCATGCTTGTTCTGTTAACAATAATTGTTTTTTATACAATACAAGCACCTATTTAATTCAAGACATTGAACTCAACTGTAAGATATATATTAATACATTTTAACATTGACTTGAGTTTATGTTATGTTTTTTTTCTAAACATAATGAGATATTATAATGTATGATTTTAATGTCCCTAATTAGATTAGGAAAACTAGAGTGTGCAAATCACCAAAAAAAAAAAAAAGGGGCAGCATTAAATGCAGAGTATGCTCCACTGGTGTTAGCATACCACATTATTACTTAAAAAATATATATTAGAAACTAATTGGATTAAAAAAAAATATATATACTTTCTCTTCCTTCCCCTCTTACCACAAAAGGGAGGCTGTATATGCGGCTCAGGCCTCTTCTGTCGTGTTCTCTTTGGAGATTATGTTTGAGGAGGAGGAGGCGTACTTTCAGGGGTAGGGGATGGAGGAGCCAGATGGGTAGGAGGGGGAGGAGGCTGAGATGAAGGATGCAGAGGGGGTGATGCAGAGGCTGCAGAAAGACCAGAGGTAACTGGTGCCACTTGTCCTCCCTGATGCACTAATGGTGCCATTAGCTCCATCATCATCTGGGTGTTCTCCCTGATGTCTGTCCAGAGCAGTTGTAGATCTTCGATATGTTATGAAGTTATGAGTTATGAAACCAGTTGGCAGTGAGGTTTTGTTGCTCACGAACCAACCTGGAGGCTTTAAAATCTTTTGTGAATTGCATCATTAACTCAAACTCTGAGATTGTTGTGGAATGTCTTCGATATCGTGTAGGCCCAGCAACAAGAGTGGAGGGTGACTCTTGAGCAGGGAGGTTATCCTCCCTATCTGAGGGCCCATTTTGTTCAGGGGAAAATGCAGGGGGTTTCTGAAGTGGGTCCCATTGTGCACCACGTGTATGGCCAGGGGAAGTACAATGCTCATACTCTGATTCCTCATGTCGTGAGTAGCTGGTTGAGACTTCTCTCCTGGTTAGAGTGGCCTGTATTTCCTCCTTCATTGAGCTTTCCCTGGACTCTGCAGAAGAGACTTTATAGTTGTAAAAATATTAAACATTATAAACAAATAATTATCAATAAAGATATTAATATTATAGTTAATAATGTAGAAATGCAGCTTGCACGTGTCTTAGTAATGATAAATCGCAAAATGCAATCATACAGTATACCAGTTTTCAGTATTCGCAAATTAGGTTTTATGTCAAATATATATTCAAATCACTATTACGCAATTGAATGTAAAGCCCAATAATTATTTACAAACATAGCATCATCCCTTTGTGGCGACATTATTAATGTAATATTTCAATAATGTTATTCCAAAAGTGTTATGCAATGCATGATTGCGCTCTCAGTCCTCTGCTTTCCAAACAGTACATTTTGCACTTGCAAAGTCTCATTTGCATTCTCCCTGAAATTCGGCATATCACAAATGCACATTGCGCGAACGTGTTTCACAAATCTTTTCTTTTTTTTTTTTTTTAGTCTGCACATTTTAATTGATGTTAAATATATATAATATCACTATGTAGACATATGCAATTACCAAGTATGTAAACTTGATGACTAAAACTGTCAAAGAAACCAAAAACTTTCAAACAACAATTTCTTTATATCTAAATGACATGTTATGGTTAAGTGCAATAAATACAATATTGAGATACATAATTTTTATTTTTGTTGTAATTCCGAACCTTACCAGGAGATACGTGGTGCCTCTTCCCGGTATCAATCCCTCCTGGGATATCAAAGACTGACACCTTTAATATATTCTCTCATAGCATCTCCTGCCACTGACAGTAGGTGAAGAAGATCTGTGCAGGCTCATCACCAGTCCTGGAAGCCACTGCCCGCTCCTTGGCCAACTTCTTCTTGAGAATCCTCTTACAGTTCTGGTAGCGGTGCTTGAATCAGAGAATGGTCCTCCTGCGATTCCCCACGCGGCATGCAAGATATGGAAGGCGATGTAAATGTATTCATCAAATAATAATAGGTTTTGTTAAATTTGTGTAATAAAAGTCTGATGTGTTTTCATAAGATAAGCTTGAATAATAACATATGAGTGATATATATGAGTGAATACAATGTAGAGACTACAGCATAGCAATTCTATCTCTGTAAATAAATGTCTATATGTTTAGGGCAAAATTTAGACTTGTATTGTTAAAAAATGATTCAGACTTTTTACCACTGAGGGTTAAAGTAAGTAAAGTACAGGTGTATTAATTAAAGAAAATATATACGGTCCAATCATGAAGTACCATTTTAGCAGTGAACAAGTGTGGTGAAGACGCACAAAATGTGTATGCTTGAATCCTCCGTGCTATTCATTGTGAATTGTTTTTGTCTACTTGATTATTGCCATGGTTTTAACCTAATAAAGGATTTTCTATTTTTATGTCTGCCTGTCAGTGATTTTTTTATTGGAGAACAAGGACAAGCGTGAGTGCAGAAGCATCCTGTATCGTCAGAGTGATGGGCTAGCTGAGCTTTTATAGGAACTGGGCAGGGGGCAGGACCAGTCCTTGCTTACAGACACAGCAAATCAGTTAAAGGCAGGGCAGGGCTGGCCCTGCATCATGCACAAATTATAGTGTTGGTGTATGGGTAGGGCTAAGCCTGGCCTGTTACTGGCCCTGATGCACTTGGTAAATACCCTGAATGCACTATGCTCAGTCTGGGCCTGAGCTGCACACAAGTTAGTGATTGAAATCATCATGTAAGGAGCAAAGGTAAGTGATTAAAGGGACAGTATACACTAATTTTCAAATAAGTGCATGTAATAAACAATACTATACAGAAGAATATGCACAGATACTGATTTAAAATCCAGTATAAAACCTTTTTGAAAAACTTACTTAGCAGCTCCAAGTTTTGTACTTTTGATGAGGTTAGGTGGGACACTCAGTGAAAGGGGCAAGGGGCTGGGATCAGATGTCGTCGTTCCCCTTCCCTGCATATGAAAATGAGTCTGTAAATGCGTGTATACATCTGACACTTTGAGGCTTGGTTAGGAGTCTGAAAATCAGCACAAGGTTATTTAAAAATAAGCAAAACTATACATTGTTATAAAAACACTCCCAGATGGCCTATATACATGGATCATCTACAAAACATTTATGCAAAGAAAAATCTAGTGTAAAATGTCCCTTTAACTTTGATTACTACCATGCATAGAAGTGAATAACCACTTCATACAGTGCACAAAAGGCAGTTATTAAGCCTTTTATATTACACCCATACATACACATGCATTTACATTAGGGATGGGCGAATGTGTTTATATCCGAATTCGAATGTTAGAACGAATGTTATTGTAGAAATTCGATTTACATAATAGAATGTTGATAAGAACGAATATTCTTAAAAATTCGATTTTCGAATATTATTTACAGTTTCCGAATGTCACATTCGAATTCGAATGTCACATTCGAATTTGAATGTCATATTCAAATTCAAATGTTACATTCGAATATCACATTCAAATTTGAATATTACATTTATAAAACACAATTGTAGACTAGAAACACTATTTTGAATGTAACATTCGAATCGAATATCACATTCGAATCGAATGTCACATTCAAATATTACATTTATAAAACACAGTATTAGACTACAAATACTATTTTGAATTTGAATGTCACATTCGAATCGAATATTACATTCAAATTGAATATCACATTTAAAACACAGCATTAGACTAGAAATACTATTTCAAATTCGAATGTGACATTCAAATTCGAATGTAGCATTCGAATTTGAATATTACATTTATTAAACACAGTTGTAGACTAGAAATACTATTTCAAATTTGAATGTCACATTCGAATTCGAATGTCACATTCGAATTCGAATATTACATTTCGAAATTGAATTAATATTTAGCTAAACATTCTATTATTCGAACGAATATTTTCGAATTTTATTGAAAAATTCGAAAACGAAAATTCGAAAATAGAATGTTAGAATGTTATATAAACATTCGAAATTCGATTCGAACAAACGGATGTATCAAAATTCATTTTAAATTTTGAATTTTTAGAAATATTCGCCCATCCCTAATTTACATGCAAAGCAATCAAAGCATATTTGATAATAGAAGGAAACTGGAACAATTTATTGATAAGAAATGTGAAGTCTGTAAAATTGTATCGTCTATCAAGAAAGATTAATTTGAATTGTATGTCCCTTTAAGTGGCTGTAATAAGTCTTGAATATAATTACACATCCATTCACCCTGTACACTTCTTTAAACCAATCATTACATAGACATTGTTTAATACAAAAAGTATATGTTTGAAGTTGACTGGTATAACTTCTTTTTTTATTACACTTATTTATGGATGTTACATACTGCTCTACTGACTTGCATACAAAAGAAGATAAAACATTGTTTTGTCAAAAAGAAATAAAAATAATAATATTCACAAAGTAAGTCTGTGTTATTTTTAAAGTGTGTTGGTTATGGAATTTATGTTTCTCACCATATTAAAAATGTAACCTTTTATTTTGTTATCCAGCATTAATATAAGTATTTATATTTGTGTGAGTAAATTGAATGAACAGAAGCTTGAACCCATTATACATACAATGTCTTTAGTTTCCTAAAGGATTAGACCTTGTAGATAATGGTTTTTGAAGTAAGTGTCACTAGTTAGGTCCTACAGTAATAAGGACACTCTTGTAATGGAATGGTAAAATGAATAATAGTACCTTCAATCTAAAGGGCGATATGATATAATACATAATAGGATTTATTTAAAGAGCGCCACACAAAGCTACTTTGTGCTATAATCAAACAATGATCTGTTAACAAGCCTCATTTTTGCAGTATACACTACTAAGCAGATGTATTAAGCAAAATGAATAGAACTATTCAGATTACATAAAATAAAGTATTTCTCACTAGTAGAATTTCAAGGTCAGACAATGAATACAACAGTGCCTAAAGCACATTTTTTTATTTGCATGATAAATGGTTCTGATTGAGTTACTGTGTAAGGACACCTGAGACATTTGGGTGGACGTTTGCTACTAAAAAAAAGGCTCTATGCCACAAAACCTGCTATCATGTGATTAAGAATTGGGAAAAAAATGAATGCAAACACATTTAGAAGAGGTAAATGAATTGTAAGTGATAAATATTTCCCTGTGCGCATTCTAGAATTCAGTAATTAAAAAGTATGAAAAGGTGGAGGGAACAGAAATGAAACACTTAATTACAGTTAGAATGTCTCCAAACAATTTTCAATTTATGCATAAAGGATCAGCTTCATTGAAATATTTCTCCTTTGTTGTTCGGATTCCAGAATCTGATATGGTAGAAATGACAGAATACAGATTTACTTATGATTGCCGCAAAGGAAAGATATATTCACCAGAGGATGCTGGTCTGCATTTGTTGTCATTTCATCAGATTAGAATTCTACCATCATTGTTCACCTACTCCTTCTGAAACCCCCATATGTGATTCTAACATTCTCTTTTGTCAAGTAGGTAACACAGGGATTTAGCAAACTTTAAATGTAATTTTAGGAAAAAACATATACCTCTGAAATCATAAACTATTTATTTGTTATATATCACTATTTTGTACATAATCATATCAAATATCAGACCAGGTACTAGAACTTATCAACATTATACCAGCCAATAAAAGTGATACAAATAATACCAACAACAATAACATATATTTGAGTATATTCATTCCAAATATAAATACAACATAATACAATCTGATCCTTGCAAAGAGGAGCCCTATTACTAAGAGCTTACAATCTAGAGCAGGTGGGCAAACTTTTTTGAGAGTGTGTGCCCAATTTGATGATAATATTCTAAAGAATATCTCTGGTAAGCAACATAACAGTAGCCTAAGGGCAGCACTGCATGTTGATGCCAGCAATATTTTTTTAAATGCCATCTTGGGGCAGCATGCCAACATTTGCCACCATTGACCTAAAGGTTTAGGGGATGATTGGAAGGGATGGGCACTGTTTGGAGGATGAAATAACTAAACAATTATAAAGGAAATGGTTGTGTAATTAGTAAGATTCTCTGAGAATCAATATTAAAGGGATGTTTTAGTCCAAAATATTCCACTACTCACAAAAAAAACGCTATTTTAAACTTGACGGAGATAGTGAGGCCAAAATTTTAATATGAGGCTTCACCTATGTTTAACTTTTATTATACATTAAAAATATTCCTGTACTGTAAACCTGGTTGTGTACAAGACTTTTTTTTGTATCTCTTTTTCTTTCTTTAAATTATATGTTATGTTTTATAATTCTGTTGCAGTAAATTCTTCAAAAATAATGTGAGCGAAGAAAAAAGAAAAATTAAGAGAGAGAGCGAGAGAGAAAAGAGAGAGCATGAGCTAAGAGACAGAGAGAAAGAGGGGCGAAAAGAGGGGATAGAGGCAGATAAAGAGATACCAGAGAAAGAAGTTAGGGCTGAGCTAAAAGAGGAATTAAGTGACAGAAAAGAGAGAAGAAAGTGAATAAAGGGGGGAGAGTGAAACAGAGAAGAGGGAAGAGAAATAAGGGAGTGAGAGAAGAGAAAGACAAAGTAGAGACAAAGGCAGCAGAAAAAGAGTAAAGAGAAAGATGAGGGGAGGTGTCGGGCGTCTGATTATGCTGGGACCCGATGTGCAGAGGTAGTGGAGAGGGGGTATTGCAGGTAGCAAGACAGAGAAGGTCAGAATCAAACCAAAAATCTGTCCAATCAGGAAGAGGACATGTAAGGACCAGGCATTAGAGCAGTCTAGATAGCTAAGTCAGTGGTCAAAGCCAGAAAGCAGTCCAATCAGCAAACACAGCAGGTAAGGACAAGACAGTTTAGATAGCCAAGTCAAGGGTCAAAGCCAGTCATTAGTCCCATTAGCAAACACAGCAGGTAAGGGCAAGAAAATAGAGCAGTCCAGATAACCAAGCTAGAGGTGAAGTATCCAAAGGCAAATAGGATACAAGGGATAATAGCAGACACAGAATACCAGGAAACATAGATATAGAGTACAGAAATGTCCAATCACTGATTAAAGTGAGGCAAAGTGTTTTATAGGGAAGGACTTTTCCTTTGTGATTGGTTCCGCAGCATGAGAACCAATACAAGGTATAAACCCTTTGGAAATAACTGCACCTGTATCTTTATTAGCTTGCAGTACCTGCCTTTCACCACATAGGTTAGTGGAGCTCAAATTCCATTTTCCTTCAGCATATTGCTGTGCTTTAGGCCACAAACCTATGGAAAGGATTAGTGGAAATGCAGGTAGAGACACAGCAGATGACAGAGAGGTAACCGAGGTTGAGATGAGAAAATCTGTATACTGATATGCTGGCACACTGGCCAGACTGCACAAAAGATGAACAAGATACAGAGCTCACACAGGGCACAGCAGACTAAACCAATTTTCTGATCAGCACAGGTTGCAGGTACAATGACTCTATTTCTGCTACTGTTTGGGGTTATACCATGACAGAGCGAGAGAAGAGGGAGAGAAAATAGGAGAGGTAGTGAGATACAAGTTATGAGAAAGATAAGAGAAAGTGAGAGGAGAATGAGGAAAATGAGAAAGGCGGACAGAGAGGAGAGAGTTTATGAAATAAACATAAGCAAACCAGGCCAAAACATATATCTGGAGTTTGCCATTTCTTTTCTTTAGAGAGGGATAACCTAGTATTTTGGAGCTGAACTGTTTTTAGGCAGGAAAAGATTGATATACTGGGGCAGGTGGAGGGAAAGGAGCAACCAGAGAACTCAAAGTTTTGTCTTAGAAGCTGTGTTAGAATATCTGACTGTGCCAGGTGGACTTCCAAAAGCTATTTGCCCCAGTGACAAAAAAAAAACTTAAAAAAAATAGTGAAACTAATATAGCTGTATCAAATATGTGCTTCCTGCTAATGCCCATCATATATATCAATGAATAAGCATTTGCAGAAAGTACATAGCAGCAAATGATTATTAGCTGTGACCACCAATGATCATTAGTAGGACGTACACAATTGATACAGCTGTTTTGGATTACAGTTAAACAACATTTCAACATGATTAATGATGGTCTTTGATAAAGATGCTACAAAAAAGTAGAGTAGATTTCATTTAAAGGGATATTAAACTGTTAGGCACACTCAAGGGTGCAACTACAAGAGACTCAGGGGTCTCCACTGCCACCAAGCCTGGCCTTTAAGGGGGCCCTGCCGCAGCTTCTCAAGCAGATTTAAGAACACTTTTTTTTACAAGGCTGAAGCTTTTCTAATCACCACTAGAGGTTGCTGAACTTGTGGTGACTAAAAAAGAAGCAGGAAAAAGAAAGCTCCATACAGAAAGCAAGCAGATTGCTAGGGTAAGTTTTTCTTAGTACTGTAGTGTTTGTTAGAGTTGTTTTCTAGACTGTGCATCAACGCCCTCTTGTTTATGTGTGAGCATGTACATCTATTTGTGTGTATGTGTGCTTATACGTGTTTGTATGTGTGCATACGTTTGTGTGTGTGTACGTGTGTGTGCATATACAGTATGTGTATGTATGTGTGCATGTGTTTTTCTGTGTATATGTGTGTGTATGTATATACATGTGTATATGTGTATGTATATTTGTATGTATGTTTTTGCCTGTGTATATATTTCTCTGTGTGTGTTTATGTATATATGTGTATGTATGTGTATGTATGCGTGTATGTGTTTTTCTGTGTATGTGTATATATGTATGTATATGTGTATGTATGTGTGTATATGTGTATGTATGTGTGCATGTGTTTTTCTGTGTATATGTGTGTGTATGTGTATATATGTGTGTATGTGTATTTATATGTGTATGTATGTGTTTGTCTGTGTATATGTAAATATATTTTTCTATGTGTTTGTGTATATATGTGCATGTATGTGTATGTATGTGTGCATGTGTTTTTCTGTGTATATGTGTGTGTATGTGTATATATGTATGTATATGTGTATGTATGTGTTTGTCTGTGTATATGTATATATATTTCTATGTGTGTGTTTGTATATATATGTGTATGTATGTGTGTATATGTGTTTGTATGTGTGCATGTGTTTTTCTGTGTATATGTGTGTATGTGTATGTATATGTGTATGTATGTGTTTGTCTGTGTATATGTATATATATTTCTATGTGTGTGTTTGTGTATATATGTGTATGTATGTGTATGTATGTGTGCATGTGTTTTTCTGTGTGTATGTGTATATATGTATGTATATGTGTATGTATGTGTTTGTCTGTGTATATGTATATATATTTCTATGTGTGTGTTTGTGTGTATATATGTATGTATGTGTGCATGTGTTTGTCTGTGTGTATGTGTGTATATGTGTTTTTGTGTGTGTGGATATATACATTATTTACTAATTAGCTAAGTTTTGGAAGGAGTGCTGTTAAAATAAGGGGGGGGCTGCCATAGGGGCCCAGTGAGTTCTAGTTACTCCAATGGGAACACCTACAGTAGCAAGGTATAACTAGCCACGCTATTGCTTTCTTTCTCTGACTGTAGCTCTCTTTAAAGCTGATATCTTATTTCATGGAGCTTAAGTTATTTTAAACTCTGCAACAGAACCAGTGCACATTTACAGATCAGAAACATTGCTATCTTTTTGACAAACCATTTTTGCCGTGGCCACATTGTTCAATGTTTTTATTCTAATTTTTATAAACAGTGTTAAAAAAACCTGCAATAAGGTAAAGCTTCTGCTCTCTACTATGGGAGATTACCCAACATGTAAAAAAAGTCAATGTCATTGATCTTTCAATCTGCATTGCTTCTGTCACAAAATGCAAGAATATGCGCATTCCAAGCAGCACCTGCAATGGATGAAAATTGGAGTACGGCTTTGAAGAAAGTTGCAGGCACAGGGGGAAAAACAATATCATGGTGAGTAGCAGAGGGTAAAATGAGTTGTTGTTTTTTACAAATACCTTGTATATACTGTATTACCAAATAGGAACTACATAGATCTGCATACAAATGATGTAGGACATATCACTTAACAGGTCCATTTATTTTATCACCTTTGTTATGGCTGACTAGAAATATTTTATAAATAAACATATAAGGTGATCCAGAAATAACTGTGTAGAATGATGAGGAGTCAGGAAACTGGATCCTACAGGATACACCACAATCCTTTTGGTGGCAGCTGGATTTTCAGGGGTAAATTTCAGGTGAAAAAAGCAAACAAAATAAATAATTCAAGTACAATACATTTTAACATATACAATACACATACAATAAAAGGGACATTCCACTCATAATACAAGCACCTTGGGCTCTCTGAACAAGTGCTGTTTTTAAAATGCTGGTGCACGGTGCATACTTAAATACACTTTTGAAATAGCTATAGGTTTTACTAGAAGCATTTTTGCTAACACATATATATTGCAAAAATGCCCCTTTAAACCTTTTACAGGCAATGTTGAATATAATTCTCATTTAAAGGGACATGAAACCCAACATATTTTTTATTATTTAGGTAGAACAATTTAAACAACTTTCCAGTTTACTTCTATTATTACATTTCTCTTGGTATCATTTGTTGAAGGAGAAGCAAAACACTACTGGCTTCTAACTAAACACATGGGTAAGCCAATGACAATCAGTATATATATGCAGCCAATAATCAGCAGCTAGAACCTAGGTTCTTTGCTGTTTGCTCCTGAGCTTACCTAGAAGTGAACTGGAAAGTTATTTAAAATGGTATGCTCTGTCTAAATCATGAATGTCTAATTACTTTACTGTCCCCTTAAAGGGATACTGAACCCAAATTGTTTATTTCATGATTCAGATAAAACATGCAATTTTAAGTAACTTTCTACTCCTATTATCAATTTTTCTTCATTCTCTTGCTATCTTTATTTGAAAAAAATAAGTCATCTAAGCTAAGGAGCCAGGCAATTTTTGGCTCAGTACTCTGAACAGCACTTGTTTATTGATGGGTGAATTTATCCACCAATCAGCAAGAACAACACAGGTTGTTCACCAAAAAGGGTCCGGCTTCTAAATTTACATTCTTGCTTTTCAAATAAAGATACCAAGAGAATGAAGAAAATTTGATAATAGGAGTAAATTAGAAAGTTGCTTAAAATCACATGCTCTATCTGAATCACGAAAGAAAAAAATGGGGTTCAGTGTTCCTTTAAGTTTAATTCTAAAATAATGGACCTGGGTTCCAGTTTTAAATGCTGAGTTAACATCTGAAGTTTTGGGAGCAGGGCTAAAGTGAGGTAAATTAAATGATCATCTGAAATGCCATTTCACTCATCTGTACTGATAACCTGCCTGACAATTGTAAAGTTTTTCAGCATGTCTCAAATGGATGTAGTAAAAAAATACTCAATTTAGTATATTTTATTTTAATTGGTGCATATAACAAATAAAATCAACTTCTGCTCCGTTTAACTTCTATAAAGAGACTATGGGGTATATTTATTAAAGTGCGGACGGACATAATACGATGTAGCGTATCATGTCCGCCGCACATACATACACTGTCGGCATTTATCATTGCACCAGCAGTTCTTGTGAACTGCTTGTGCAATGCCGCCCCCTGCAGATTTGCGGCCGCTAGCAGAGAGTGTCAATCATCGGGTTGATTTCTGTCCGCCGCATCAGAGCAGTTTATGGAGCTGCAGTCTTTAGAGCTTGATAATTTGAACCTTACCAGTCCAAAGTTACATACTGATAAAATATTTAAGTTACAAATGTAAATTTAAAGTATGAATTAATTTAGCAAGTTACACTTTGAAAATGTGTGATTTTTTAAATGTATTTCTTTGAGCAGTAGGAATAATAATTATCATGTTTACTATGCTATAATGTATCAGAAATGTGAAATTGTAATGTGTGCTGTAAAATATGTTACAAAATCAATCATTATAGAAAGAGAATGTGTATGATCAGGTCTCACAAAATAAATACTGAGTGAGGAGACATGCTAGGACTTCATGTGAATGTAGGGCTTGGGGAATACAAATTGTTTGAACTTGTAATCTGACTTGAACTATAAACAGAGCAGAAAGATCTGAGACAGGAAAGCTTGCAATGTGCACTATCTTCAAAGTCCTCATTACTATCGTACTTTATGTTAGCCTTTTCAATGCATTGCTCTTCAGAAAATTCAGTATCAGTACCAGTATATGATGTGTATGGATTTTTTTTAATGCGCACAGTGGTATTTTGTGTTCATTTGTGTGTGTGCAGCTTTAGAATCATTTTATCAAAGCCTCTGGTTGTCCTAAATTATTGGATTATCAACATAAATCCAAATTAAACATTGCATAAAACAAGGTGTATATCTTTAAAAGGATATGAAACCCCCAATCAGCAAGCACTACCCAGGGTGCTGAACTAAAAATGGGTCAGCTCCTAAGCTTGCATTGCTGCCTATTCAAATAAAGATACCAAGAGAACAAAGACAAATTGATAATAGCAGTAAATTAGAAAGTTGCTTAAAATTGCATGTTCTGCCTAAATCATAAAAACAAATTTGGGTTTCATATCCCTTTAATAAACTACACTCATATTTAAGATTTTTGCTGTTCCATTGTTTTAATTAAATGGATTACCAGTGTGTTTTACAGTGACTACAGTTAAGTTGTTATTTTTCTATCTTGCATTTAAAAGAGTGCATTTAAAAATATATTAGTTTCCTTTTAAAACTGATTGTTCATGTGATTAAAAAAAATACCTTTTCGGGCATTCTTATGTTCACCAATAACAATGTTGTGCCTGTCTGTATAAGCCAATGAACATTCTGTACTTAGGAACAAGCTGTGAACAAACAGGCACTCCCTCTTAGGTTTCTAACCATTGCAAATAAAACAGCCTGTTTATGCAAAGAAATGCTTATAATATTTAATTTAAAGAATATTTAATTTAAAGTGACATGGTAAGTTACTATCAAAACAAAATACTGTAAATTTGTTACAGCCTGTCATTTTTGCACTAATGTAATTTGATAACTAATTGCCTCTACAAAGGGGTGAATCACTTAACTAAAATCCTGCTCACATTGCAGCCTCTAAGCAGGACATAGCTTGCAAAACAATAACAAACAGCATACGTAAGTATCCACCAATCATCATGTCTTATCGATGCCAGACATATTCATGTAATAGTGCAACACACAAAGATATGTGCAAAACCTGATTTTTTTACAAACCCAATTCCGAAAAACTTAGGACAGTATGGAAAATGCAAAAAAACTAAAATCGTCATTTGAAAATTCAATTCACCCTGTACTTTATTGAAAAACATTATTAACACATTATTTGATGTTTTACTTTCTGAATTTAATGTATTTTTGAAAATATACAATCATTTCAAATCTGATGACTGCAACACACTCCAAAAAAGTTGGGATGGTTGACTGTTTACCACTGTGTAACATCCCCTTTGCTTAAATATTTGGGCACTGAACACACCAGTTGGTTAAGTTTAGCTGCAGAATTTTCCCCCTATTCATCCATTATGCATGTCTTCAGCTGCGCAACTGTACAGAGCCTTTGTTGACTTATTTTGCGCTTCATAATGCACCACACATTCTCAATCACAGACAGGTCAGGACTGCAGGCAGTCCATGATAGCACCCACACTCACTGTTTACGCAACTATGCACTTGTAATCCGGGCAGAATGTGGTTTAGCATTTTCCAGCTGAAAAATGCAGGGACGTCCCTGAAAAAGATGACGTCTGGATGGAAGCATATGTTGACCAAAATGTATACATATCTTTCTGCATCAATGGTGCCCTCAAAGATGTGCAAATTACCCATGCCATGGGCACTGACACACCCCCATACCATGACAGATGCTGGCTTTTGGACCATAACAGTGTGGATGGTCCCTTTTCACTTTGGCCCAGAGAACACAATGGCTGTTTTTTCCAAAAATGATTTGAAATGTTGACTCATTGGACCATAAAACACTATTCCACTGTACTACTTTACATCTCAGATGAGACCAAGCCCAGAGAAGGTGGTGGCGCTTCTGGACAGTGCTGATGTATGGCTTCTGCTTTGCATAGTAAAGCCTTAACCTGCATCTTTGGATGGTGTTGACTGACAAAGGTTTACCAAAGTATTCCAGAGCCCATGTCAAGATATCCATAACAGACTCATGATGCTTTTTAGACAGTGACGTCTGAGGGATCAGAGATCACATGCATTCAGAAGTGGTTTTCGGCCTTACCCTTTACGCACTGAGATTTGACTGGATTCCTTGAATCTTTTAATTATACTGTGCACTGTAGAAGGTGAAATGCCCAAAAATCCTACCAATTAGTCTTTGAGGAATGTTGTTCTCAAAGTGTTGGATTTTTCCATGAAGCATCTGTTGGTAGATTGACGAGCCTCGACCCATCCTTGCTCTTGAAAGACTAGGCCTTTTTTGGATGCTCCTTATCCTATTATATAAAAGGCATTTGTCCGAAGCTGTCATGCGCAGTAGAGACAGCACAAGGACAAACACACCTGGCCTTTGAGTCTTACTCCCTAGCTGATCTCATCTGCGGCAGAAGTGGCCGGGCTGAGTTGGGGGCGTGGCCGGGTGCGGTCGCGAGATAGAGAGGGTAGACTGAGAAACAGAGAGGAGAGGGGGGGGAGAGAGAGAGAGGAGAGGGGGGAGAGAGAGGAGGGGGGGAGAGAGACAGAGGAGGGGAGAGAGAGAGGAGGGGAGAGAGGAGAGGGGGGAGAGAGCGCAAAAGAGATGGGGGAGAAAGAGAGAGCAAAAGAGAGGGGGAGGAGAGAGAGAGCAAAAGAGCGGGGGAGAGAGCACAAAAGAGAGGGGGAGAGAGAGAGCGAGCAAAAGAGGGGGAGAGAGAGAGAGCACAAAAGAGAGAGGGGAGAGAGAGGAGGGGAGACAGAGAGAGGAGGGGGGGAGAGAGAGAGGAGGGGAGAGAGAGAGAGGAGGGGAGAGAGAGAGAGAGGAGAGTGGAGAGAGAGAGAGGAGGGGGGAGAGAGAGGAGGGGACAGAGAGAGGAGAGGGGGAGAGAGAGAGGAGGGGGAGAGAGAGAGGAGGGGAGAGAGAGAGAGAGAGGAGAATGGAGAGAGAGAGGAGGGGGGAGAGATAGAGGGGGAGAGAGAGAGAGGGGAGAGAGAGAAAGAGAGAGAGAGAGAGAAGAGGGGAGAGAGAGAGAGAGAGAGAGAGAGAGGAGGGGGAGAGGAGGGGGAGAGAGAGAGAGAGGAGGGGGAGAGAGAGAGAGAGGAGGGGGGAGAGAGAGAGAGAGGAGGGGGAGGAGGGGGGGAGAGGGGAGGGAGAGAGAGAGGAGGGGGGAGAGAAATAGGGGAGGGAGAGAAAGTGGGGCAGAGAGAGCTCAAAAGAGATGGGGAGAGAGAGAGCTCAAAAGAGAGGGGAGAGAGAGCGCAAAAGAGATGGGGGAGAGAGAGAGAGCAAAAGAGGGGGGAGAGAGTGCGAAGAGAAGGGGGAGAGAGTGCAAAAGAGAGGGGGAGAGAGTGCAAAAGAGAGGGGGAGAGAGAGCGAAAAAGAGATGGGGGAGAGAGAGAGGGGGGAGAGAGAGCTCAAAAGAGAGGGTATTTGTCCGAAGCTGTCATGCGTAGTAGAGACAGCACAAGGACAAACACACCTGGCCTTTGAGTCTTACTCCCTAGCTGATCTCATCTGCGGCAGAAGTGGCCGGGCTGAGTTGGGGGCGTGGCCGGGCGCGGTCGCGAGATAGAGAGGGTAGACTGAGAAACAGAGAGGAGAGGGGGGGGGAGAGAGAGAGAGAGAGGAGAGGGGGGAGAGAGAGGAGGGGGGGAGAGAGACAGAGGAGGGGAGAGAGAGAGGAGGGGAGAGAGGAGAGGGGGGAGAGAGCGCAAAAGAGATGGGGGAGAAAGAGAGAGCAAAAGAGAGGGGGAGGAGAGAGAGAGCAAAAGAGCGGGGGAGAGAGCACAAAAGAGAGGGGAGAGAGAGAGCGAGCAAAATAGGGGGAGAGAGAGAGAGCACAAAAGAGAGAGGGGAGAGAGAGGAGGGGAGACAGAGAGAGGAGGGGGGAGAGAGAGAGGAGGGGAGAGAGAGAGAGAGAGAGAGAGAGAGAGAGAGAGAGAGAGAGAGGAGGGGAGAGAGAGAGAGAGGAGAGTGGAGAGAGAGAGAGGAGGGGGGAGAGAGAGGAGGGGACAGAGAGAGGAGAGGGGGAGAGAGAGAGTAGGGGGAGAGAGAGAGGAGTGGAGAGAGAGAGAGAGAGAGGAGAGTGGAGAGAGAGAGGAGGGGGGAGAGAGAGAGGGGGAGAGAGAGAGAGGGGGGAGAGAGAGAGAGAGAGAGAGAGAGAGAGAGAGAGGAGGGGGAAAGAGAGAGAGAGAGAGGAGGGGGAGAGAGAGAGAGAGAGAGAGAGAGGAGGGGGGGAGAGAGAGAGAGGAGGGGGAGGAGAGGGGAGAGGGGAGGGAGAGAGAGAGGAGGGGGGAGAGAAATAGGGGAGGGAGAGAAAGTGGGGCAGAGAGAGCTCAAAAGAGATGGGGAGAGAGAGAGCTCAAAAGAGAGGGGAGAGAGAGCGCAAAAGAGATGGGGGAGAGAGAGAGAGCAAAAGAGGGGGGAGAGAGTGCGAAGAGAAGGGGGAGAGAGTGCAAAAGAGAGGGGGAGAGAGTGCAAAAGAGAGGGGGAGAGAGAGCGAAAAAGAGATGGGGGAGAGAGAGAGGGGGGAGAGAGAGCTCAAAAGAGAGGGTGAGAGAGAGCGCAAAAGAGATGGGGGAGAGAGAGAGAGCAAAAGAGGGGGGAGAGAGTGTGTGAAGAGAGGGGGGAGAGAGCGCAAAAGAGAGGGGGAGAGAGAGAGTGCAAAAGAGAGGGGGAGAGAGAGCACAAAAGAGAGGGGGGAGAGAGAGAGCAAAAGAGAGGCGGGGGAGCACGCAAAATAGAGGGGGGAGAGAGAGAGCGTAAAAGAGAGGGGGAGAGAGAGAGCAAAAGAGGGGGAGAGAGAGAGCACAAAAGAGAGGGGGTAGAGAGAGCACAAAAGAGAGGGGGGGAGAGAGAGAGAGGAGAGGGGGGGAGAGAGTGAGGGGGGAGAGAGCTCAAAAGAGAGGGGGAGAGAGAGCGCAAAAGAGATGGGGGAGAGAGCTCAAAAGAGAGGGGGAGAGAGAGCGCAAAAGAGATGGGGGGAGAGAGAGCACAAAAGAGATGGGAAAGAGCGCAAAAGAGATGGGGGAGAGAGCGCAAAAGAGAGGGGGAGAGAGAGAGAGAGAGCAAAAGAGAGGGGCAGAGAGAGCACAAAAGAGAGGGGGGAGAGAGCGCAAAAGAGAGGGGGAGAGAGAGAGCTCAAAAGAGAGGGGGAGAGAGACCTCAAAAGAGAGGGGGAGAGAGAGAGCAAAAGAGAGGGGGGAGAGAGAGAGAGCGAAAAAGAGGGGGAGGGAGAGAGCGCAAGGGGTGGGACCGCTGTACTGCAAAAAATGTCCCGTGTGAACGGGCTTTAGGACTAGTATACTATAATTACAATTACAATAATTACATGATTGCCTCACCTGTGTTCACATCACCTTCTTATTTAAACTTGTCACATCACTATTAGTCCTAAATTGCCTCTGTCCCAACTTTTGTCGAGCATTTTGCAGTCATCAGATTTAAAATGAGTGCATATTTCAAAAAATATATTAAATTCACAAAGTAAAACATCAAATAATGTATTAATAATGTGTTTTCAATAGACAGGGTGAATTGCATTTTCAAATTAGTCTTAAAACTTTTCAGTTTTTTACGATGATACTGTTTATTTTTTACATTCTGCATTTTTTTAAGAAAATGTATGCATGTTGCTTAGTACCGCCAGCCATATGGTGTGAAACACTTGCGGCTAGATTTAGAGTTTTGTCGGTAAGGACCCGCGTATCTAACGCTGGCTTTTTTCTGGCCGCACCTTTAAAATAACTCTGGTATTGAGAGTCCACAGAATGGCTGCGTTAGGCTCCAAAAAAGGAGCGTAGAGCATATTTAACGCAACTTCAACTCTCGATACCAGAGTTGCTTACGGACGCGGCCAGCCTCAAAAACGTGCTCGTGCACGATTCCCCCATAGGAAACAATGGGGCAGTTTGAGCTGAAAAAAAACCTAACACCCGCAAAAAAGCCGCGTTCAGCTCCTAACGCAGCCCCATTGTTTGCTATGGGGAAACACTTCCTACGTCTGCACCTAACACTCTAACATGTACCCCGAGTCTAAACACCCCTAACCTTACACTTATTAACCCCTATTCTGCCGCCCCCACTATCGCTGACCCCTGCATATTATTTTTAACCCCTAATCTGCCGCTCCGTAAACCGCCGCTACTTACATTACCCCTATGTACCCCTAATCTGCTGCCCCTAACACCGCCAACCCCTATATTATATTTATTAACCCCTAATCTGCCCCCCACAACGTCGCCTCCACCTGCCTACACTTATTAACCCCTAATCTTCCGACCGGACCGCACCGCTATTATCTTGGATGACGTCATTTAAAGGAACCGTCATTCGTCGTTCAGTCGTCGGCCAGGATGGATGTTCCGCGTCGGAGGTCTTCAGGATGCTGTTGCTCCACTCAGGATGGATGACGATAGAAGATGCCTCTTGGATGAAGACTTCAATCGGATGGAAGACCTCTTCTGCCCCGCTTGGATGAAGACTTCTACCGGATGGAGGACCTCTTCTTGCTCCGCCTGGATGAAGAATTTGGCTCGGCTGGGTGAAAACGACTCAAGGTAGGGAGAGCTTCAAGGGCTTAGTGTTAGGTTTATTTAAGGGGGGTTTGGGTTAGATTAGGGGTATGTGGGTGGTGGGTTGTAATGTTGGGGGGGGGGGCATTGTATGTTTTTTTTAACAGGCAAAAGAGCTGAACTTCTTGGGGCATGCACCGCAAAGGGCCCTGTTCAGGGCTGGTAAGGTAAAAGAGCTTTGAACTTTAGTAACTTAGAATAGGGTAGGGCATTTTTTTATTTTGGGGGGCTTTGTTATTTTATTAGGGGGCTTAGAGTAGGTGTAATTAGTTTAAAATTGTTGTAATATATTTCTAATGTTTGTAAATATTTTTTTATTTTTTGTACTTTAGTTAGTTTATTTCATTGTATTTATTTGTAGGAATTGTATATAATTTATTTATTGATAGTGTAGTGTTATTATTATTTTAACTATTTTAGCTATTAAATAGTTCTTAACTATTTAATAGCTATTGTACCTGGTTAAAATAAATACAAAGTTACCTGTAAAATAAATATTAATCCTAAAATAGCTATAATATAAATATAATTTATATTGTAGCTATATTAGGATTTATTTTACAGGTAAGTATTTAGCTTTAAATAGGAATAATTTATTTAAGAAGAGTTAATTAATTTCGTTAGATTAAAATTATATTTAATTTAGGGGGGTGTTAGTGTTAGGGTTAGACTTAGCTTTAGGGGTTAATAGATTTATTAGAATAGCGGTGAGCTCCAGTCGGCAGATTAGGTCTTAATAATTGAAGTTAGGTGTTGGCGATGTTAGGGAGGGCAGATTAGGGGTTAATACTATTTATTATAGGGTTAGTGAGGCGGATTAGGGGTTAATAACTTTATTATAGTAGCGGTGCGGTCCGCTCAGCAGATTAGGGGTTAATAAGTGTAGGCAGGTAGAGGCGACGTTGAGGGGGGCAGATTAGGGGTTAATAAATATAATATAGGGGTCGGCGGTGTTAGGGGCAGCAGATTAGGGGTACATAGCTATAATGTAGGTGGCGGCTCTTTGCAGTCGGCAGATTAGGGGTTAATTATTGTAGGTAGCTGGCTGCGATGTTGTGGGGGGCAGGTTAGGGGTTAATAAATATAATATAGGGGTCGGCGGTGTTAGGGGCAGCAGATTAGGGGTACATAAGTATAACGTAGGTGGCGGTCGGCAGATTAGGGGTTAAAAAATGTTATTCGAGTGTCGGCGATGTGGGGGGGCCTCGGTTTAGGGGTACATAGGTAGTTTATGGGTGTTAGTGTACTTTAGAGTACAGTAGTTAAGAGCTTTATGAACCGGCGTTAGCCCAGAAAGCTCTTAACTACTGACTTTTTTCTGCGGCTGGAGTTTTGTCGTTAGATTTCAAACGCTCACTTCAGACACGACTCTAAATACCGGAGTTAGAAAGATCACATTGAAAAGATAGGATACGCAATTGGCTTAGGGAGATCTGCGGTATGGAAAAGTTGCGGCTGAAAAGTGAGCGTTAGACCCTTTTTTGAATGACTCCAAATACCGGCGGTAGCCTAAAACCAGCGTTAGGAGCCTCTAACGCTGGTTTTCACGGCTACCACCAAACTCCAAATCTAGGCCTTGTTTTGCACAAATGGTTGTCACCTGACACAGAAGCTTCTGACAGGATCTGGAGAATTTCAGAGGTAGCATTTGGTAGACTGGTATATCTATAAAAATATTGAACACTTGCAAATATATTTAAAAATATTATAAAATTACAGAATTTCCATCTATGCTTAATTATTCAAAGTGAAACTAGTAGAAAACGTATATATGTATTCTTTATTTTCCCCACCTTTTCTTCTAATTTTCATAATATTGACCCACCACATTCCACAATGATTGAACAGTACAGAAACTTGTTTAAATCTGTTGCTATTTGGCCACAGCAAAATATTTACGATATAAATACACATAAAGCTTTATAAAGGGTATGTTCAATGACTGTTAAAGAGTTACAAATTATTTTAAATTTTTTAAAAACTTTTTTAGATCTCCTACAATGTTGTTGCTAATATATACTATGTATATCTTTTAAAAATAACCTTAAAGTCCCTTTTAAAAAGAACAGTTATATTCTTCGGTACAGTTTCTCATTGGCATGAAGAAGAAGACTGAATGTTAAAGGACAGAGAATAGATCTGAATGTTTTAATTTTGTTTACAGCAGTAGGTTTGACCTATGAGAGAGGAAGGTGTACTAAATGAGTTCCCTATACATATTCTAATGAGAAATCCATCTCTCATTACAAATAACTTTGTATCCTAAGTTTCCAGAATTAATAGTGTTATAGAGTATGGAGATGTATGGATAAAGTCACTATAAATAATGTAAAATATGGAATTAGCTCACAGCCTATTCCTTTAACTAAACCAAATGAGATACATGGCTCCTTCCTAAATAAAATAATAAGGAAAGGGCCTGAAATATCTGTCTTTGGAGTATACCAAGGCATGGCCAATTGGAGAGGTGGTCTCTTTATATCCCAGCATAATCACCCATAATCACCCATATGAGCCGCTTATGTGTATAACAATGAACTCTCTTATAGCTACACATGCTTCTACTGATATTTTTTCTTTTGTGCATTTTATTTTTGCCCCCCCTCTAAAAACAAAAAACAGAATACAAAACAACATCTATCTGTCATCTATCATACTATCTAACTATCAATATATCTATGTGCGTGTGTTTTTCTATTTTACTGCTGCCTGGTAGGGGCTGAGAAGGGCACTGTGTTTGAGGGAGCGAGTAATAAGAGAGTGTAAAACAGACTGTGAAGTGACAGGGTGAAGATTAATAGTGGATATCAGGAAAATGGGAAGAGAGATTGAGGAGACGGATGTGTTTGAGCAGTAAGGGCTAAATGTAGGAACAGAACACGTGTGAGAACACGTGTGTTAGTTGGATTGAGAGGGGGAGCAGAGTGTGAGAGAGAGGTTGCTGAGAAGAGGTGTTAGAAGGACTGAGAGGTATAGAAACAAGTTATGGGGGGGGGGGGTGGAGGTGAGAGTGTGAGGAGGAGATTGTGTGTGAAGTGGGTGGATGAGTTGGTGACTGCATGTGTGGGACAATGATAGGTTACCAGGGATTTATGTAAGGGATAATGATCTTAGATGGAACAGATTATACTATATATCATAAGGGATGTGTCCAGTCACATCAGTGATGATGTCATAATTTATATAATTGATGATATCATGCAAAACTCTCAAGGGGAGAGTAGGGGCAGTTTAAGTTAGGAATTTCCTTGCTTTTAAATAGTGATAGAAATCTTAAAGGGACATAAAACCTAATTTTTTCTTCATGATTCAGGAAGAGTATGTGATTTTCAGTTTACTTAAATTATCTAATTTGCTTCATTTTCTTGATATTCTTTGATGAAAAAGCATATCTAAATAGGCTCAGAAGCTGCTGATTGGTGGCTGCACATAGATGCCTGGGCCTCGATCCGATATACAGCGTCACCCGCAGAAGCCGGCGACGCTAAAATTTGCGCGGGTTTGATATCCTATATACGGCGTAACCTAGAAGTTACGCTCGTATATTTCTGCCTTCGCCCGTAGTTTTTTGGGCCATAGACAGGTATACCAAACCCGCGCAGTTTGGTATCCAATATACAGCGTAAGGACTTACGTGGCGAAGATGGAGAAATCTTACTCCATTTTCACCTCACCACAAAATGCAGCCGTAGTAAGCCTTACGCTGTTTATTGGAGCGCCGTAACTCCCTAAACTACCAGCCAAATAAAACCTAACACCTAACGCATGTGCAATGTCTATCTACCTGTCAACCGCGAACTGCTAAATAAAACCTAACACCTAACGCATGCGCAATGTCTATCTACCTGTCAACCGCGATCCCCCGCCACAATCCCTAATAAAGTATTTAACCCCTAAACCGACGCTCCCGGACCCCGCCACACCTACATTAAAAGTATAACCCCCTAATGTGATCTCCCTACACCGTCGCCAGCTACATTACATACCCCCTAATGTGAGCTCCTAGCCCGCCGCCAGCTATATTAAACTACCCCCTAATGTGAGCCCCTTACACCGCCGCCAGCTACATTAAACTACCCCTAGTGTGAGCCCCTTACACCGCCGCCAGCTACATTAAACTACCCCTAATGTGAGCTCCTACCCCGCCGCCACCTATATTAAATGTATTAACCCCTAATCTAATCCCCCTATACCGCCGCCAGCTATATTAAATTAATTAACCCCTAATCTAATCCTCCTACACCGCCGCCAGCTATATTAAATACATTAACCCCTAATCTAATCCCCCTAAAGTAATCACCTCTATTACCAGCCGTTAAAAGGGCCTTTTGCGTGACATTGCCCCAAAGTAACAGCTCTATTGCCAGCCCTTAAAAGGGCTTTTTGCGGGGCATGCCCCAAAGAAATCGGCTCTTTTACCAGCCCTTAAAAGGGCTTTTTGCGGGGCATTGTCACAAAGTAATCAGCTCTTTTGCATCTAATCTAAATCCCCCTACACCGCCGCCACCTATAATAAATATATTACCCCCTAATCTAATCCCCCTACACCGCCGCCACCTATATTAAATAGATTTACCCCTAATCTAATCCCCCTACACCGCCGCCACCTATATTAAATAGATTACCCCCTAATCTAATCCCCCTACACCGCCGCCACCTATATTAAATAGATTAACCCCTAATCTAATCCCCTACACCGCCGCCAGCTATATTAACTATATTAACCCTAATTATATTAGGGTTAATATTGTTATTATATTATATATATATATATATATATTAAGTATAATAACCCTATCTAACTCTAACATCCCTAACTAAATTCTTATTAAAATAAATTAATATTAATATTATTAATTAAAATATTCCTATTTAAATCTAAATACTTACCTATAAAATAAACCCTAAGGCCTAGATTTGGAGTTTGGCGGTAGCCGTGAAAACCAGCGTTAGAGGCTCCTAACGCTGGTTTTAGGCTACCGCCGGTATTTGGAGTCATTCAAAAAAGGGTCTAACGCTCACTTTTCAGCCGCGACTTTTCCATACCGCAGATCCCCTTACGTAAATTGCGCATCCTATCTTTTCAATGGGATCTTTCTAACTCCGGTATTTAGAGTTGTGTCTGAAGTGAGCGTTAGAAATCTAACGACAAAACTCCAGCCGCAGAAAAAAGTCAGTAGTTAAGAGCTTTCTGGGCTAACGCCGGTTCATAAAGCTCTTAACTACAGTACTCTAAAGTACACTAACACCCATAAACTACCTATGTACCCCTAAACCGAGGCCCCCCCCACATCGCCGACACTCGAATAAAATTTTTTAACCCCTAATCTGCCGACCACCACCTACGTTATACTTATGTACCCCTAATCTGCTGCCCCTAACACCGCCGACCCCTATATTATATTTATTAACCCCTAATCTTCCCCCCACAACGTCGCAGCCAGCTACCTACAATAATTAACCCCTAATCTGCCGACCGCAAAGCGCCGCTACCTACGTTATCCTTATGTACCCCTAATCTGCTGCCCCTAACACCGCCGACCCCTATATTATATTTATTAACCCCTAACCTGCCCCCCCACAACGTCGCAGCCAGCTAACTACAATAATTAACCCCTAATCTGCCGACCGCAAAGAGCCGCCACCTACATTATAGCTATGTACCCCTAATCTGCTGCCCATAACACCGCCGACCCCTATATTATATTTATTAACCCCTAATCTGCCCCCCTCAATGTCGCCTCCACCTGCCTACACTTATTAACCCCTAATCTGCCGAGCGGACCGCAACGCTACTATAATAAAGTTATTAACCCCTAATCCGCCTCACTAACCCTATAATAAATAGTATTAACCCCTAATCTGCCCTCCCTAACATCGCCGACACCTAACTTCAATTATTAACCCCTAATCTGCCGACTGGAGCTCACTGCTATTCTAATAAATGTATTAACCCATACAGCTAAGTCTAACCCTAACACTAACACCCCCCTAACTTAAATATAATTTAAATCTAACGAAATAAATTAACTCTTATTAAATAAATTATTCCTATTTAAAGCTAAATACTTACCTGTAAAATAAATCCTAATATAGCTACAATATAAATTATATTTATATTATAGCTATTTTAGGATTAATATTTATTTCACAGGTAACTTTGTATTTATTTTAACCAGGTACAATAGCTATTAAATAGTTAAGAACTATTTAATAGCTAAAATAGTTAAAATAATTAAAAATTTACCTGTAAAATAAATCCTAACCTAAGTTACAATTAAACCTAACACTACACTATCAATAAATTAATTAAATAAAATACCTATAATTATCTACAATTAAACCTAACACTACACTATCAATAAATAAATTAAATACAATTCCTACAAATAAATACAATGAAATAAACTAACTAAAGTACAAAAAATAAAAAGAACTAAGTTACAAAAAATAAAAAAATATTTACAAACATTAGAAATATATTACAACAATTTTAAACTAATTACACCTACTCTAAGCCCCCTAATAAAATAACAAAGCCCCCCAAAATAAAAAAATGCCCTACCCTATTCTAAATTACTAAAGTTCAAAGCTCTTTTACCTTGCCAGCCCTGAACAGGGCCCTTTGCGGGGCATGCCCCAAGAAGTTCAGCTCTTTTGCCTGTAAAAAAAAACATACAATACCCCCCCCAACATTACAACCCACCACCCACATACCCCTAATCTAACCCAAACCCCCCTTAAATAAACCTAACACTAAGCCCCTGAAGATATCCCTACCTTGAGTCGTCTTCACCCAGCCAAGCCAAATTCTTCATCCAAGCGGAGCAAGAAGAGGTCCTCCATCCGGTAGAAGTCTTCATCCAAGCGGGGCAGAAGAGGTCTTCCATCCGATTGAAGTCTTCATCCAAGCAGAATCTTCTATCGTCATCCATCCGGAGCGGAGCGGCAGCATCCTGAAGACCTCCGACGCGGAACATCCATCCTGGCCGACGACTGAACGACGAATGACGGTTCCTTTAAATGACGTCATCCAAGATGGCGTCCCTCGAATTCCGATTGGCTGATAGGATTCTATCAGCCAATCAGAATTAAGGTAGGAATATTCTGATTGGCTAATGGAATCAGCCAATCAGAATCAAGTTCAATCTGATTGGCTGATCCAATCAGCCAATCAGATTGAGCTTGCATTCTATTGGCTGTTCCGATCAAAAAGATTAGCAACCACAGAGACAGAGTTATTAAGACATCAAAGGTTAGGTCTATCTAGAGTAGCAGAGCAAACTGGGGGACAAACTGTGGCGTTATTAAATAGGGGTCATACATAAGTGCCTGAGGTGTCCTGTATTGTTCATAACTAGCACAAAAGGCCATGAGTATAAGGGTATTGTCTTCTTCATGTCTCTAAAGTAGTATTGACAAGTTGATATACAGATCTTTAGCCTACTTAGCCAATTATTTATTCATGTCTCCAGTATTGCAGCTAAATGTAAGCCCTGCACATTATGATAAATAAATGACCAGAACATGTACGTATAGCCCTGCACCATACATCATTCCCCATTCACACATCTAGGCAATATTAAACAACTGTTCCCTGTGGTTGACGTGTATAGAACAATATCTAGCTTTTCAGAAATAAGTAAAAATATCATGCAAGCTGTGTAAACAAGACAGCAGACCAAATAAACTGTTATTATATACAGACGGGGGGAGATAAAATCCGGAGAAAGACCAAGCTACAGAAACTGACCCATCCCAGGATGAGATATTTGATATAGTGACTAAACAGTTACAGTCCCTCAAAACTCAGGCTTAGGAGCCGCCATTAGAGTTCCTGCGTGTGAGATTTGGACCAGACAATTAAACCTAATGAAAGGGTTAAAAGTTCCCATGCCGGGGTGAATATAAAGGACCAGTTCCAAGATCATCCGCACGCAACTCAAGAGATATCAAAACACTTCACTTGTATAGTTTTCCATATCTCTGTTGCATACTCGAGCAGTAAATCCTCATCCTACACCGGAATGCCTCAACAACCTGGGTCTGTCTGTAATTTTCCCCACAGCTAAGGTAAGATATTGATTTTGCACAATAAAGCGAGTCTCCACATATACAGATGATCCAATATCTAGCTCTAGTCCATTCAGAGTAGGTTTGGGGAGTGAGACTGAGAAAAGTATCTGCTCATACCTGTACTGTAAAGCCGCAAACCGAACTCCCTTAATACTCAGCCATGCGACACTATCCGGTCTGCTGCTACCCGCCCGGGTTATCATATCCGTCTGGTTCTGAGAGCTCCAAGAGGTGGGTATGTGATACAGCATTTTTAGGGCACAGACACTTCTCTGCTGTTTTAGAGTGTGCATCGTCGTATCGCTAATAGATTTAGGAGTAGCCTGGACTTGGATCGGCACATTTAGACTTGTGAAGTCCCCAGCGTTATATTTTGGGGTGGTTTGTTATTTTATTAGGGGGCTTAGAATAGGTATAATTAGCTTAAAATTCTTGTAATCTTTTTTTATTTTTTGTAATTTAGTGTTTGTTTTTTTTGTAATTTAGTTTAGTGTATTTAATTGTAGTTTAGTTTAGATATTTGTAGTTTATTTCATTTATTGATAGTGTAGGTGTATTTGTAACTTAGGTTAGGATTTATTTTACAGGTAAATTGGTAATTATTTAACTAGGTAGCTATTAAATAGTTAATAGCTATTGTACCTAGTTAAAATAAATACCAAGTTACCTGTAAAATAAATATAAACCCTTATTTTATAGGTAAGTATTTAGATTTAAATAGGAATATTTTAATTAATAATATTAATATTAATTAGATTTATTTTAATAAGAATTTAGTTAGGGATGTTAGAGTTAGATAGGGTTATTATACTTAATATATATATACAATATAATAATGATATTAACTATATTAACCCTAATATAATTAGGGTTAATATAGTTAATATATATATAATATAATAACTATATTAACTATATTAACCCTAATATAATTAGGGTTAATATAGCTGGCGGCGGTGTAGGGGGATTAGATTAGGGGTTAATCTATTTAATATAGGTGGCGGCAGTGTAGAGGGATTAGATTAGGGGTTAATCTATTTAATATAGGTAGCAGCGGTGTAGGGGGATTAGATTAGGGGGTAATACATTTATTATAGGTGGCGGCGGTGTAGGGGGATTTAGATTAGATGCAAAAGAGCTGATTTCTTTGTGACAATGCCTCGCAAAAAGCCCTTTTAAGGGCTGGCAATAGAGCTGTTACTTTGGGGCAATGTCACGCAAAAGGCCCTTTTAAGGGCTGGTAATAGAGGTGATTACTTTAGGGGATTAGATTAGGGGTTAATGTATTTAATATAGCTGGCGGCGGTGTAGGGGGATTAAATTAGAGGTTAATTAATTTAATATAGCTGGCGGCTGTGTAGGGGGATTAAATTAGGGGTTAATAATTTTAATATAGCTGGCGGCGGGGTAGGAGCTCACATTAGGGGGTAGGTAATATAGATGGCGGCGGTGTAAGGGGCTCACATTAGGGGGTAGGTAATATAGAGAGCGGCATTGTAAGGGGCTCACATTAGGGGGTAGGTAATATAGATGGCGGCGGTGTAGGAGCTCACATTAGGGGGTAATATAGATAAAATAGGTAACAGCGGTGTAGGGGGCTCACATTAGGGGGTAATATAGATAAAATAGGTAGCGGCGGTGTAGGGGGCTCACATTAGGGGGTAATATAGATAAAATAGGTAGCAGCGGTGTAGGGGGCTCACATTAGGGGGTAATATAGATAAAATAGGTAGAGGCGGTGTAGGGGGCTCACATTAGGGGGTAATATAGATAATGTAGGTGGCGGTGGGGTCCGGGAGCGGCGGTTTAGGGGTTAATAACTTTATTAGGTGCGGCGGGGTCCGGGAGCGGCGGTTTAGGGGTTATTACAGTTATTATTATTAGGAGAGTGAGGGGGGATAGCGGATAGAGGGCTATATGTGTCGGGCTATGTTTAGGAGGCGTGTTAGACAGTACGGGTGATTTAATAACTTAGTCAGGTTTATTATGCGGCGGCAGTTTCTAAAGTGCCGTAAGTCACTGGCGACTCCAGAAATTTGTACTTATACAGATTTCTGGACATCGCTGGTTTGTGAGACTTACAGCACTTTAGCCTCTGACGGCGCCGTATATGGGATAGCACGAGTTGCGAGCTGAAACTACGGGCGGCGCAGGTTTCCACGCTTGCGCCGAAACCTTCGCCGTATATCGGATCGCGCCCCTGGTGTTATTGGCTCACACCTTAAGAATCAAGAAAATTATATAATAAAAGTAAATTAGAGTTTTGTTTAAAATTGTATTCACTATCTGAATTATGAAAGAAAAAGTTTGGGTTTCATGTCCCTTTAAATTCTGGCTTTAACATAAGTGTTTCTCAAAGATATATATATATTGTTTTGATATCTATATATTATATGATGATTTCAGAAAAACTAATTTTAAATAAAAGTTATAAAAACGTAAGTATTCATATTTTCCCTGGTGTATTTGTCTTTATTATCGCTATTTCTGCCTAATGTATTCACAAGAGATTGATTTCTGGTGCAGTTATTTGCATAGCTGTGTGTTCTTCTATGTCAAGGTCAGCATTCATAAAGGAGTCTAAATTTGTGAAATTGTACGGATCTATATGCATTTGTATTACTGATGTGAGCAGACACGTAGTTCATATTTTCATTGACTATCTGATGTGGTGTTTTAGTAGGTTTGCCTTTTACATGATTGATGCACTGTATTTGTGAATAGCTGTATATTATAGCTATGAAAGTGAGTAGTCACTTCCAAGCTGTTGAATGTCAGAGCGGGATGCAATAAATTCTAGCAACTCTCTTGACAGTAAAAGTGTTAAAAGGGGCATGTCCCACATTTCAACAGTGAGGTTACATTAGAATGTTATTCACCAAATGGCTAATGAACACTTTTAGAAATTCAGTTTATCAAAGCAAAAATATGTAGTTTTATACAAAACATAAATTAGAAACAACGACAAGGTATAAATTGGCACACTTAAGATTAAAAAAATAAATAAAAAATCAAGCTTTTTCAATAGAATAATGCCCAGCCAGGGTGTATCCTCATTTAGTTTAGTATGTCTTTTACAGACTGAGAATAAACTGGCTGCAAAGTACATTTGCTTTTTTAGATAGATAGTGCCCATTCTGGGTGCAGTCTCTTTTAGCGTACTATGGACTTGATTACCAGTGGCGTGCTATTGTTAGAGCGAGTGATGATAAGCAATATTGCGACAAGTTGAAAGTAAATGGGGCCGAATTATTAAAGTGTGGCGGACATGATACGCTGCAGCGTATCATGTCCGCCAAACATTGCTGGATGCAGACAGCATATGCTGTCGGCATTCAGCATTGCACAAGCAGTTCTTGTGAACTGCTTGTGCAATGCCCCCCTCTGCATTGTCAAGCAACCTGATCGTATTCGATCGGGTTGATTGTTGTACGACCGCTGCTTCTTAACTCCTGTTTCCAGCGAGTCTGAAGGCTCACGCGAAAACAGGGCGAGTTAGCCCCATTCGGGGAAAAGTAAATCAGCCCCAATGTGTTCACCCAAGAGCAAATAAAATTAGCCTGCGTCAGGTTTGCATGAGTGAAGATCTCGCATAAAGGGTTTAAAAATATGCACCACACACAACACAAACACAATAAATTAAGTTTATGATAAAAAAAATTCATATAGATATTAATAAAACATTTTTATAAGAGTTAAAATGTATATGGTATATGACAAGGTATTTGACTGGGAAGGGCTCTAATGTTTTTGTGTGTATATATAAATATATATATTCTTGTGAACTGCTGGTGCAATGCGGCCCCCTGCAGATTCAGGGCCAATCAGCCGCTAGCAGGGGATGTCAATCAACCCGATCACCATTGCTTCATAACTTCTGTTTCCGGCGAGCTTTCAGGAGCTTGATAAATTGACCCCTATATATGTGTTTGGGTGTATATTTTTATGTATATATATTTATGTGTGTGTTTTTATGTGTTTACATGTGTATATGTATATACATACATTTATATAAACACATATATACACATTTATATACAAATCTGGAATTCCAAAATTAAAACTTATTCTGAAAACCAAAAGTTTTTATTAAAATTTTTAAAAATAAAATAATCAAAAATGACTTTTCCCCTGCCGATAAGTCACAATCTTCTCTGCTTGTATCTGTGGTTTGTTTTTTGTGCTCTAAAAACATAGATTAAAGCAAGTTTCATTATGAAAGTAGGGCTCCTAGTTTTCCAAAGTGAGATCAACGTGGCAGAATATTAATTATTAAGCTCTGCTGCTCTGCAAGACTCAAATATATACATGTTACAGCTTTCCAATCTAAAACCAATACATCAAATGTGAAATGAAAATAGCACATTTACTGATTACAAAGACAGAAGGTATCTTTGGCTAATGTAAGATGTGTGAATAAGAAAGCAAACCAATTTTTTAAATCTAGCACCACGTAACAGATCTTGATTTTTTTATTCACACTATTTTCACGTACTGTACATCATTTTGAATACAAGTTGTTTTCATAAAATTCATTCCCATAAAATTAATGATACCGTGCTCAGGAACTCACGGGGAGATGTCAGAATGTGAAAACTTTTCAGGCAATTTAACAATGAGGATACAAGGACCAAATTCATACTTCCTAGCAATATGCCCGTAATTTCCAAATAACATGATTCAAGTTCATCTTATTTGTAGTCACCAAGACATGAAATGAACTAATTATTATACTTCAGCTTTTTACTAAAGATATTGAATTCCTAGTTGAATTCTGTGCAAATTGTAAAGGTTTAAAAGCAGACCCAAAGTAATTGACCTTTACCTCTCCACATCTCATTTGCCCTAAGTGTTAATTGACTTTAAAAAAAAAACAGTATATTATTCTTAAAAAAGTGGAGCATGCCAACATTGTAAAGCTTCAAAAAACTTAAATTGTTTAGTTGGTGAAAATTAAACTATTGTGTTTGCTTACTCAGGAAGACCTCTGCTGCCATCTAAAGGACAGAAAAAAAGACAAATGACACACTAGCTTCTCATTGGAAAATGAAAAACATGATGGGTTTTAACATTTCTACAACATTACAGAATATATGGTTTTCTATATAATTATAAGCCTAACTCTTGAGTCATTTGTAACAATCTAACTAATGACTTAAATGTCATTCCCTAATACATTATACATATCTGAAAGGATGTGCTGTTGTTCCAGCAATTAATAAAGATGTTTCAGTGTATACTGTAAATGTGAATCAGCTACCAATTAGCCAGAAGGAGAAGGACGATTCTGATCCAAACCACATTTAGAGGGCAGAATGCCAAAGATGCTCAGGACACTGCTTAATATGCTTTGATGCAGCGTCCAAGAAAAGTTTGGCAGAATTCAGATTAATGGAGCTCTATTCTTGCATATAAATCAGGCACAGGGTTATGGTATTTGAAGAATACAGAATGGAGAACAATCATCTTAACATTCCTAGTGAATTGGACCAAAGATGCAAATGTACATATGTAAATGACCTACGTGTACATTTTTAGTTTTTCATAACTACGACAACTGCTTATTTAATTGTAGGGACTTGTTGTGTTATTTTTGCTGTAAGTTTTTATGTTGTTTAGTTTTTTCCAATTGTTTGTATTTGTCAGAGATAAAATAGACAAGTAACTTGTTTTTACAAGTCAACAAATATACAAAGGTATATAACCCAAAAAAATGTTTGATTCACTCATGCAGCTAAACCCATCACTCTGTCTAAAGGCTTTTCTGCACGTGGGAAAGGCTTCAAATGTACAATAGTCAATAAAGATCCTGCTTTGTCCTTGTCAGTTGATAGATTGCTGTGTTAGCCAATGAGTATGTAAGCTTCACATTTGTTCTTAGCCAATCCTGACCTCATTAAAATGTATTTAAACAAATATGTCTGTGTGGGTTGGTACTGGCTTGTAGCAGTAGCCATAGATACAAGTTGAACTTCATTTAAATTTAAGCTCCTGCCAAAAACCCAATGAGTGAATATTGGACTAAATATTGTTTTTCAAGATGAATGAAAATTCTGAATGACCTTGCAAAGGTGTAATGTATATTTTACTTTTTGAGTGTGACCACAGATTCCATATTGATCTTTATTGTTTGCTGACCTTCTAGGATATCTATGGTTACATAATAATATAAAAATGAAATGTTATTTAACCTAAAGAAACTTTAAAAAGCGAGTGTCAATTCCATTTGGTTTTGCAGCTTACCAAGTGCTGCGGGTACCACTGCCATTCAGTTTAGCTATTTAGTCACTTACCCGAGTACAAATCCTATTCTACTCTCCATTTTACACCTCCCAATCTATATTCCTCTAACTACCGAACCAATCTACAGAAGTTGATGTAACTGTCCACTCACACTTATAGTGCTCTTAACCCTATTCACTCAAGTTCTCCAACATCATAATCAACATTCCAAGGAAACACAGTATGAAATGCGTGTGATATATACCAGTGTTTGCCTGACAGAAGTCATTTTAAGTGACAGTTTAGTTTAAAATTGTTATTGTTTTAAAGGACAGATAATCCCTTTATTACCCATACCTTAGTTTTGCATAACCAACACTTTTTTATTAATACACTTTTCGCCTCTGTGATTACCATGTATCTAAACTTCTGCAGACTGCTCTTTTATCTCAGTGCTTTTTACAAACTTGCATTTTAGCCAATTAGTACTGACTCATAAATAAATCCTCGACAGTAAGCATAATGTTATCTACATGGCACACATGAACTAGCATGATCTAGCTGTGAAAAGCTAACAACATGCTCTGAGATAAGGGCTTAGAAATCAGCCTATGAGTCTACCTAGGTTAATCCTTCAACAAAGAATACAAAGAGAACAAAGCAAATTTGATGATAAAAGTAAATTGGAAAGTTGTTTACTTGCCCTATATGAATCATTAAAGATTAATTGATTTATACCTCAACAAACAATATCTCATAGAAACTTATTTTTATATTGATTTGTTATATGATACTTTCACAGAAATTAATGTGTATTTGTATTTCTAGGAGTCATATATTTTATTTATTTTGTGTGTGTGTGTGTGTGTGTGTGTGTTATATCAGAAATCTTTTGCAAACATATTTACATGTCCCTAAGTTCTTTTTTTTGTTCTAAACAATGTTGTCTGTCATATCTCTGTGTTTATTTATACCACTATATGTATATATTGTAAATGTATTATTATTCTGAGCAGGAATAATTGCAAATATAACATGTAATCAGAGTATCATATGTATTTATTTGCAATCAATGGATATTTTAAAGGGATAGGGAAGTAAAAATGTAAGTTGCATGATTCAGATAGAGCATGTAGTTTTGAAGCACTTTAAAATTCACTTCTATTTTCAAGTGTGCTTTGTTCTCTTGTTTGAAAAGAATATGCACATATCCTACACTAGTGGGAACTAGCTGCTAATTGGCGCCTGCACACATTTGTCTCTTGTGATTGGCTACATAGATGTGTTCAGCTAGCTGCCAGTAGTGCAATGATGTTCCTTTAGCAAGGGATAACAAGAAATTGAAGCAGGTTTGATGGTAGAAGTGAATTTGAAAGTTGTTTAGAATTGTATGTTCTATCCAAATCATGAAATAATATTTTAGGGTTTCCTGTCCCTTTAAGAGCTGGGCCAGTTTTCTCTCTGTACCTGTGTAACTCCTCCTGATTGCAATCTATTTTTAAAGACCACCCCTTCACAGGTGTTATAAAATGGGCTGGCATATAAGATGACATTTCTTACTGAAAAAGAAATTCAAGAGAAGGAAGAAATACACTGAAAATAGCATGCCAGTAAAGAGGTGATTTAAATTTCTGCTGTATCTGAATCATGACAGTTTAAAGCTAGGTGGGCTATCCCTTTGAGCTATCAGCTTAAGGTTCTATTAAATCAAACTTCAATTCGAATTTTAAAAACCTTGTCTAAAATATTACACTGTGTGTCCTAATGTCAGCATCAATGTTTATCTTTAATACTAATTTCACATACACATACTTTCAAAGTATAATACACAATGTAACAAATGGCACTTACAAGTTCTGATGAGTGATCAATGACACAAGTATCGAGCAATTTGATTCATTTAGTGATAATGTTTATAATGTGTATTTGAATCAGATTGGCTGATGTCATAAATCATGTGATTATGCATATTCCAATCAAAAGTGGTGGAAAAAATCACTATTGTGTGGGTTATTTAGAAGTTTGCATCATAATTGGTGCGAAAAGTGTTGAGTCAAATATGGCGCAAAGTGGAGAGTGGGACCTGTATTACATGGCTTAAAGATGGTGCACATAGACTTTTCCAACAAATAAAAAGGAAGTTAGCTATATTATGTTGTGTATTTATTTCATTTTTATCTCTATATCTATTAGTGCAACAAGTTTGGGGCAAAACTTTGCACCAAATATGTAGGAATAATATTGTCCCCTTGCTTTGTAATGAGAAACAAAATTGTAGCATAATCTATAAGTAGTAATGTATTTTTCATTCTTATCCCTATATCTACTAGTGCACCAAATGTGGAGCAATAATATTGTTTGATTTAGAAAGGGTATACAATTTTAATAAAGTTTCTAATTCACTTTTATTATGTAATATACTTCATTCTCTTGCAGCATCGACCATAAGCTTTCTGTGTTTTCCGAATCCCATTGAATTCTATGGCATCCGCGACCTCAAGGGTGGCGGATTGAAAACTTGGTACGTTGAGTCGGAAAAGACGCAAGCGTAACTGTAGAATTTTTTATAACTTCATGAGAGCTTCAAATAGTGTAGATTAGGAGGGCGATTGAACACGATTCCGCTCAAATACCATACTTGCATCGATCTGCGTCGGATTGAGATTGCGGGATTGTATGCTACGTCACAAATGTCAACTACTGCATATCAATCTCGTGACAATTACGACATGGAATTCCAGAGTATTTTCAGTTGACGCTTTGATAAATAGGCCTCAGAGTGATTTGACTTATAGAAATATTAAAGTAAAGATTTACATATGCACAATATACTATATATCAACAGTTAAACATTACAATGCAAATGATCCAAGCATACATTCTTCCTGTACAGGGGTTTGCTATTTCAAAGCAGTATAGGAATACACCCTTTGGACATTAGCTTGAGTGTATCAGCCATATCCTTTGTTACGGTCACTCATTAAACGATTACAATGATCGTTGCCATGCAACTATATCAGTTAAATTCCAGCCTCTCTAAAATGAATATGAAAAAACATAGAGGTAAATTAATGAAAAATCAGGGATAATAAGAAATAAATATACATTGAATTGTGTATTTGAAATTTCTAATTATTTGGAAAATTTCAATGCTGATTTGAATTTCCCTTTAAGGAAAATGTTAAAATGTATCATTTGAACAGTAATGAAATTAGAAGTTCAAACAGAGATCTGAGATTCTCAACTGACCAGACTGACCTCCATTCTTCTATATTATCAGACTGACCTCCATTCTTCTATATTATGGGTATATTAAGAGACACACTAGAATGTATTTTATGTTTTCAGAAAAAACATGCACCTAGATTATGAGATTTTGCATGACATTTTTAACATTGAAAAAATGGCCATTTCAGCGTAAAAACCATAACGCAGCCATTACGAATCTTGTCGGTATAGCTGTACCGCAAGCATTTTAGCCTGTAACGCAATATCAATCCTGCACTCAAAAAAATGAAGTTTTTGCGTGGGATTTCCATAGTGCCGGTATTACAATTTGTGCAGTGAGGCTAAAATGCTTGTGTTCCAGCCTATACCGACACAATCCAATTTGAGACCAGTAGTTATGAGTTTTGCGCAACAAAACTGTTACACAAAACTCATAACTAAAATGTTACAAAGTACACTAACATTCATAAACTACCTATTAACCCCTAAACCGAGGCCCTCCTGCATCGCAAACACTATATTAAAGTTATTAACCCCTAATCTGCCGCTCCCGACATCGCCGCCACTAATAAAAGCTATTAACCGATATTCCGCCGCTCCCCACATCACAAAAAAATAAATTAAACTTTTATCCCCTAAACATAACAACCCCCTAACTTTAAATTAAAATTACAATACCCCTATCTTAAAATAAATAAAATCTTACCTGTGGAATAAAATTAACTAAGTTTAAACTATAAATTAACCTAACATAACTATTATACTAAAATTAAAATAACTACAAATTAAATAAACTAAATTACACATTAAAAAAAAAATAAAAAACACTAAATTACAAAAAATAACAAACACTAAATTACAAAAAATAACAAACACTAAATTAAGAAAAATAACAAACAAAATTATCCAAAATAAAAACATTTACACCTAATATAATAGCCCTATAAAAATAAAAAAGCCCCCCAAAATAAAAATAACCCTAGCCTACAATAAACTACCAATAGCCCTTAAAAGGGCCTTTTGTAGGGCATTGCCCTAAAGAAATCAGCTACTTTCCCTCTAAAAAATACAACTCCCCCCAACAGTAAAACCCACCACCCAACCAACCCCCCAAAATAAAAAACCTAGCTCTAATGAAAACCTAAGCTAGCCATTGCCCTTAAAATGGCATTTGTATGGGCATTGCCCTTAAAAGGGCAGTTGTATGGGCATTGCCCTTAAAAGGGCATTTGTATGGGCATTGCCATTAAAAGGGCATTTAGCTCTTTTGCATTGCCCTTAAAGAGCATTTAGTTCTTTTAAGAAAGCCAAAACCCTAATCTAAAAAAAAAACACACAAAAAAAGTGAAAAAAATTCTAACACTAACCCCCTACGATTCATTACAGTTTTTGAAGTCCAGACATCTAAGCGGCGAGGTCTTCATCCATGCAGGCAGTGTCTTCTATCTTCATCCAGGCGGCATCTTCTATCTTCATCCTGATAGCGTCTTCTACCTTCATCCCGACGGCGCAGAGCAGGTCCATACTTCAAGACATCCGGCGCAGAGCATCCTCTTCATACGGTCAACGCTGTACACTGAATCTTCAATGCAAGGGAGCCTTTTCAAAATGGCGACCCTTATATTCCTATTGGCTGACTTGATTTTTGAAATTCAAATCAGCCAATAGGATGAGAGCTACTGAAATTCTATTGGCTGTTCAAATCAGCTAATAGGATGAGAGCTACTGAAAGTCTATTGGCTCTTTTGAATAGCCAATAGAATTTCAGTAGCTCTCATCCTATTGGCTGATTTGAATTTCAAAAATCAAATCAGCCAATAGGAATACATGGGACGTCATTTTGAAAAAGCCTCCCTTGCATTGACAATTCAATTCATTGTACAGTGGCGACTGTATGAAGAGGACGGTCGACGCCAGATGTCTTGAAGTACGGACCTGCTCTGCGCCGCCCGGATAATATAGAAGACTCTGTCAGGATGAAGATAGAAGATGTTGCCTTGCTGAAGATAGAAGATGCCGCCTAAATGGATGAAGACCTCGCTGCCTGGATGTCCAGACTTCAAAAATTGTAAGTGGATCATCGGGGGATAGTGTTAGTTTTTTTTAAATTTTTTTGGGGTGTTAATTTTTTTTTAGAATAGGGTTTGGGCTTTCTTAAAAGAGCTAAACGCCCTTTTAAGGGCAATACAAAAGAGCTAAATACCCTTTTAAGGGCAATACCAATACAAATGCCCTTTTCAGGGCAATGGGTAGCTTAGGTTTTTGTTAGAGTAAGGTTTTTTATTTTGGGGAGTTGGTTGGGTGGTGGGTTTTACTGTTGGGGGATCTTTGTATTTTTTTACATGGAAAAGAGCTGATTTCTTTAGGGCAATGCACTACAAAAGGCCCTTTTAAGGGCTATTGGTAGTTTTTATTGTAGGCTAGCTCTTTTTTTAATTTTGTGGGGGCTTTTTATTTTTATAGGGCTATGTGAGGATTCAGCACAAACACCCTTATATATACATATACAAATATCTTCAACCACTCAGTCTCACACCCCACTGCGAGACTTGTCACACGGACAAACCCTGGTTTGCTCATTGATCTGAGGGCGACCTTAGATAGGTCAGTTTGTATGTGGAACAGTACTACACAGTACCTATACACAAGAAGATATAAAATAAACTAAAACCTATACTGACTAACACTAATCTAGGTATACTAAATATAGCAAGCAACAAATGAGAAAATCCTTGCAAATAGGGAAAGTGAGGACTTGTTCACAACTTTGGTAATGAGTGCTGTTGGTTAGTTAAACATAAGAACAGAATTAACCTGCTTAGGTAGAGTTGCGTAGTATATCCATACAGCACTGCTAGAAGCTTTTGTGAGTTCCTACATAAGGCTGCAGCATAAGACATTAACATGTGAAACCAATTAGACCCTTGTAATGATAGCAAAGTTACGATGCAGGTAAGTAAAATCAGCAGCTATGAATATTTACAAAAGTCATTAGGGGAGAGCTGATAAAGCAACATATATCACTGTGACTGTGACTGTACCGTACTGTGATGTGGCCACCGGAGCTGTTAGTTGTAGGATGCAGTATTACTGTTAGGAGTCCGGTGTCTGAGTCTCACCACGTCGCTCTGCAGAGTGACGTCACACGCTCCGGCGTGTTGCTGATCGGATGCTTCTGGGGATCAAACAGGAACAGGCTGAATGAGGTCTTGGAAGAAAGTTACCGTACCAGCAAGGTAATAACAGCCCAGTATTAAAGTAAAAAGGCTGCGAGTAATGAATCTGTAGAGGAACAGAAGAAGTTAGTACAATCTCAGCAGGAATCCAAAATGAGGCTAGAGTTAAGATCCTCTGTGGAATCAAATTACCTAGCAACAATAGGCTAAGGCTAGGCTTATATAGGATGTCCCGGTCATATGACATAAGTTCTTAAAGTGGAAGCATGTCAGCAGCTGATCCTTACAGGCTATTAGATTAGATGTAATTGTTTTTATTTTGGATAATTTCATTTGTTATTTTTCATAATTTAGTTTTTTTTTTTTTGTAATTTTAGATTTAATTTTTTTTAATAGGGTTAATTTTATTTTAATGTGTATTTTAGTTTATTTAATTTGTAGTTATTTTAATTTTAGTATAATACTTATGTTAGGTTACAGTGGGGGAAAAAAGTATTTAGTCAGCCACCAATTGTGCAAGTTCTCCCACTTAAGAAGATGGGAGAGGCCTGTAATTTTCATCATAGGTATACCTCAACTATGAGAGACAAAATGTGGAAACAAATCCAGACAATCATGTTGTCTGATTTGGAAAGAATTTATTTGCAAATTATGGTGGAAAATAAGTATTTGGTCACCTACAAGCAAGCAAGATTTCTGGCTCTCACATACCTGTATCTTCTTCTTTAAGAGGCTCCTCTATCCTCCACTCATTACCTGTATTAATTGCACCTGTTTGAACTTGTTATCAGTATAAAAGACACCTGTCCACAACCTCAAACAGTCACACTTCAAACTCCACTATGGTGAAGACCAAAGAGCTGTCAAAGGACACCAGAAACAAAATTGTGGACCTGCACCAGGCTGGGAAGACTGAATCTGCAATAGGCAAGCAGCTTGGTGTGAAGAAATCAACTGTGGGGGCAATAATTAGAAAATGGAAGACATACAAGACCACTGATAATCTCCCTCGATCTGGGGCTCCACGCAAGATCTCACCCTGTGGGGTCAAAATGATCACAAGAACGGTGAGCAAACATCCCAGAACCACACGGGGGGACCTAGTGAATGACCTGCAGAGAGCTGGACCAACGTAACAAAGGCTACCATCGGTAACACACCACGCTGCCAGGGACTCAGATCCTGCAGTGCCAGACATGTCCCCTGCTTAAGCCACTACATGTCCGGGCTTGTCTGAAGTATGATAGAGAGCATTTGGATGATCCAGAAGCGGATTGGGAGAATGTCATATGGTCAGATGAAACCAAATTTGAACTGTTTGGTAGAAACACAACTTGTCGTGTTTGGAGGAGAGAGAACACCATACCTAATGTGAAGCATGGGGGTGGCAACATCATGCTTTGGGGCTGTTTCTCTGCAAAGGGAACAGGACGACTGATCCGTGTACATAAAAGAATGAATGGGACCATGTATCGTGAGATTTTGAGTGCAAACCTCCTTCCATCAGCAAGGGCATTGAAGATGAAATGTGGCTGGGTCTTTCAGCATGACAATGATCCCAAACACACCACCCGGGCAACGAAGGAGTGGCTTCGTAAGTAGCATTTCATGGTCCTGGAGTGGTCTAGCCAGTATCCAGATCTCAACCCCATAGAAAACCTTTGGAGGGAGTTGAAAGTCTGTGTTGCGCAGCAACAGCCCCAAAACATCACTGCTCTAGAGGAGATCTGCGCGCAGGAATGGGCCAACATACCAGCAACAGTGTGTGACAGCCTTGTGAAGACTTACAGAAAACATTTGACCTCTGTCATTGCCAACAAAGGATATATAACAAAGTATTGAGATGGACTTTTGATATTGACCAAATACTTATTTTCCACCATAATTTGCAAATAAATTATTTCCAAATCAGATAATGTGATTGTCTGGATTTGTTTCCACATTTTGTCTCTCATAGTTGAGGTATACCTATGATGAAAATTACAGGCCTCTCTGATCTTCTTAAGTGGGAGAACTTGCACAATTTGTGGCTGACTAAATACTTTTTTTCCCCACTGTAACTGGAGCTATTTTCCTTGATTTTGCTAAGGCTTTTGACACAGTGGACCATGACATACTACTTCTCAAACTTAAAAAAACTCTGGTATTGCTGATCACCCGTTAACCTGGTTTAAATCATATGTATCGGATCGATCACAATATGTCTCTGTTTCTAACAGTGACTCCCTCCCTCTCCCAGTCACGTGTGGTGTTCCCCAAGGTTCCATTCTCGGCCCCCTACTATTCACATTATTTATAAAGGATTTGCCTAATGTATGCAAATCCTCACATGTACGTAGACATGAGCGTAGACGACACGGTAATCTATGCAAACAAATCTGATCTGCCGCAGCTTGTAGCAGTGCTCCAAGACCAGTTCACAGAGGTAGAAAAGTGGATCTCGAAAAACAAACTCTTCCTAAACACTGACAAAACTATCACAATGATCTTTGGAATGGGACCTTAATTACAAAAATTACAAAATTCCCATCTTCGCATCAAAACAAAATCCAATTGCACGCTGACCGCAGTCCATTCTTTTAAATACTTAGGTATGTTGTTAGACCCCAATCTATCTTTTGGACTCCACATAGAAAAACTTGCCTCTAAACCTTATCCAAAACTAGGTGCCCTGTACAGAAACAAATCTTGCCTCAGCCCTACAGTAAAGGAAAAGATTGTACAGCAAATGCTGATACCTATCTTGGATTATGGGGACATAGTATATGCACCTGCTCCGCAAACTCACCTTAATAAACTAAATACATTATATAACTCGTTCTGTCGCTTTGTGCTACAATGTAACTACAGGACCCACCATTGTGACATGCTAAAAGAACTAAACTGGCTGTCGCTGGAATCCAGACGCACCCTCCATCTTTCCTGCCTTGTCTTTAAGAGCCTTTCTGGGAAGTTCCCACCCTACCTGAGAAGAATGCTCTCCCCTGCTATTCCCACCTCCTATAACCTCCGATTCAATAACAGCACATTATTTAGCTTGCCTCAATACAAAAAGAAAGCAGCTCGATCCTATTTTTCCTACAGAGCGCCACAGTTATGGAATGACCTCCCTCACACTTTAAAAACTTCCCCAAGCCTAAAATCCTTTAAGAGATCCCTCTATACATATCTCAAAACAGAATGCTCCTGTCATGGTTGATTAAATATTTCGTACCTGCTCTATGTTAAATGTTTGCATATATTGTGTATTATTGTTTTTGTATTTTATTGTGCCCTATTGTATCAATGCAATGTTTTGTGGTCCCAGGACATACTTGAAAATGAGAGAAATCTCAATGTATCCTTCCTGGCAAAATATTTTATAAATAAATAAAATAAAATAAAATAAATAAACCCCTAATCTGCCGCCCCCAACGTCGCCGCCACTATACTAAATGTATTAACCCCTAAACCTAAGTCTAAACCTAACCCTAACACCCCCTAACTTAAATATAATTACAATAAATCTAAATAAAAATTAATATTATTACCTAAATAATTCCTATTTAAAAATAAATATTTACCTATAAAATAAACCCTAAGCAATCTACAATATAACTAATAGTTACATTGTAGCTATCTTAGGGTTTATTTTTATTTTACAGGAAAGTTTGTATTTATTTTAACTAGATACAATAGTTATTAAATAGTTAACTATTTAATAAATACCTAGCTAAAATAAATACAAAAGTACCTGTAAAATAAAACCTAACCTAAGTTACAATAACACCTAACACTACACTATAATTAAATAAATTTACTAAATAAAAACAATTAAATAAATAAAATTAAATTAGCTAAAGTACAAAAAACAAATTTACAAAATATTTAAACTAATTACACCTAATCTAATAGCCCTATCAAAATAAAAAATCACCCCCAAAATAAAAAAAAACCTAGCCTAAACTAAACTATCAATAGCCCTTAAAAGGGCCTTTTGCGGGGAATTGCCCCAAAGTAATCAGCTTTTTTACCTGTTAAAAAAATACAAACAACCCCCCCAACAGTAAAACCCACCACCCACACAACCAACCCCGCAAATAAAATACTAACTAAAAAAACCTAAGCTCCCCATTGCCATGAAAAGGGCATTTGGATGGGCATTGCCCTTAAAAGGGCAGTTAGCTCTATTGCAGGCCAAAACCCTAACCTAAAAATAAACCCACCCAATACACCCTTAAAAACCTAACACTTACCCCCTGAAGATCAACTAACTGATCTGAAGACGGACATCCATCCTCAAGGAAGCGGCAGAAGTCTTCGTCCAACCGGGCCGAAGTCCTCAATGAAGCCGGGAGAAGTCTTCATCCAAGCCAGGAGAAGTGGTCTTGCAGACAGGCAGAAGTCTTCATCCAGGCGGCATCTTCTATCTTCATCTATCCGACGCGGAGCGGCTCCATCTTCAAGACATCCAACGTGGAGCATCCTCTTCTTCAGATGACTACGCGACGAATGAAGGTTCCTTTAAGTGACAATCAGCCAATCGGAATTAAGGTAGAAAAAATCCTATTGGCTGATGCAATCAGCCAATAGGATTTAAGTTCAATCCTATTGGCTGATCCAATCAGCCAATAGGATTGAGCTCGCATTCTATTGGCTGTTCCAATCAGCCAATAGAATGCGAGCTCAATCTTATTGGCTGATTTTTTCTACCTTAATTCCGATTGGCTGATAGAATTTTATCAGCCAATTGCAATCTAAGATATGCCATCTTGGATGACGTCACTTAAAGGAACCTTCATTCATCGGGTAGTCGTCGGAAGAAGAGGATGCTCCGTGTCGGATGTCTTGAAGATGGAGCCGCTCCACGTCGGATGAATGACGATAGAAGATTTCGTCTGGATGAAGACTCCTGCCCGTCTGAAGGACCACTTCGCCTGGCTTGGATGAAGACTTCTCCCGGCTTCATTGAGGACTTCGGCCCAGTTGGATGAAGACTTCTGCTGCTTCTGTCTTCAGATCTGTAAGTCGATATTCAGGGGGTTAGAGTTAGGTTTTTTTAAGGGTGTATTGGGTGGGTTTTATTTTTAGAGGCAACGCCCATCCAAATGCCATTTTCAGGGCAGTGGGGAGCTTAGGTTTTTTTAGTTAGCTTTTTATTTGGGGGGTTTGTTGTGTGAGTGGTGGGTTTTGCTTTTGGGGGGTGCTTGTATTTTTTTTTACAGGTAAAAGAGCTGATTACTTTGGGGCAATGCCCTGCAAAAGGCCCTTTTAAGGGCTATTGATAGTTTAGTTAAGGCTAGGTTTTTTTATTTTGGGGTGCTTTTTTATTTTGATAGGGGTATTAGATTAGGTGTAATTAGTTTAAAGATCTGTAATTTGTTTTTTATTTTCTGTAATTTAGTTTTTTTTTTTGTAATTTAGCTAATTTAATTTAATTAATCATAATAATTTAATTTAATAAAGGTGTTATTGTAACTTAGGTTAGGTTTTATTTTACATGTAAATTTGTATTTATTTTAGCTAGGTTGTTATTAAATAGTTAATAACTATTTAGTAACTATTCTACCTAGTTAAAATAAATACAAACTAACCTGTAAAATAAAAATAAACCCTAAGCTATCTACAATGTAACTATTAGTTATATTGTAGCTAGCTTAGGGTTTATTTTACAGGTAAGTATTTAGTTTTAAATAGGAATTAGTTAGGTAATGATAGTAATTTTATTTAGATTTATTCAAATTATATTTAAGTTAGGAGATGTTAGGGTTAGACTTAGGTTTAGGGTTAATAAATTTAGAATAGTGGCGGCGACGCTGGGGGCGGCAGATTAGGGGTTAATAAGTGTAGGTAGGTTGCAGTGACAGTAATGTAGGTGTCAGCGATGTTGGGGGCAGCACATTAAGGGTTTATAAGTATAATGTAGGTGGCAGCGATGTCCGGAGTGGCAGATTAGGGGTTAATAAGTATAATGTAGGTGGTGGCGATGTTAGGGACAGCAGATTAAGGGTTAATAATATTTAATTAGTGTTTGCAAGGTGGGAGTGCGGCAGTTTAGGGGTTAATATGTTTATTATAGCGGCGCGATGTTTGGAGCGGCAGATTAGGGGTTACAAATTTAATTTTAGTGTTTGCAATGCGGGAGGGCCTCGGTTTAGGGGTTAATAGGTAGTTTATGGGTGTTAGTGTACTTTTTAGCACTTTAGTTATGAGTTTTATGTTACGGCATTGTACCATAAAACTTTTAACTACTGACTTTAAAATGCGTTAGGGATCTTGGAGGTAGAGGGTGTACCGCTCACTTTTTGGCCTCCCAGGATAGACTCGTAATACCAGCGCTATGGAAGTCCCATAGAAAAAAGACTTTTACGAAGTTTACATAAGTCATTTTGCGGTAAGGCCAAAGAAGTGTGCGGTGCCCCTAAACATGCAAGACTCGTAATACCAGCGGTAGTGAAAAAGCAGCGTTAGGACCTGCTTTTTCACCCTAACGCACAACTTGTAATCTGGCCGATATTCTTTCTCTTTTTGTGAGGAAAACAATGTACAGAAACATAGACATTGGATTTTCCCAGTGAAAAGAGAAATAAGAAAGGAACACACAAAATAAAAAAAATACAAAAGTGTTTGTTACGGTACCAACAGTGTACCAAGGGTTAATACCAGATGAACAATGTCCTGCATAGGGAATCAGCAATTCACAACCCAGCCAGTTTCAGGTTTAAAACAGAATGACATTTATTAAAGGCTAGATGCCTAGTATTTATACAGGTTTGACCCCAGATGGGGGGGTTGAAAGACTCTTGTACATTTAGATAAAAAGGGGAAGACGCCCTTTTATGAAACAGTAGAATTACATTACTTAAATACTTTACTTAGGCAGATAACAACTTAAACACATTTGGCTTGTCTTATCACCTAGCGTCTGCTCTCTGAGGGTGATTAAACAATGGCCTGTTTATTACTTAAATGTAATTATAGCACACAATAGCTGAGGCCAGAAAACCTGTCTATGGAAATTAGTTTCTTAGCTAAACACAATTAACTCCTTCAGTCCTGACAGAAGGGTCTGTCACATATCTCCCCCCTTGTGGAACACTCCGGCAGACCCGGCTTGACCCTTTGGCGGGTCAACCTGGGGATGACCGGACTAGGAGGTGGTAGGCATGTCAGTTTGCCAGGACAATCCATCTGTATTCCCGTTATGAGAGAGAATTCCTGTCCATACAAAGAAGGGTTCAACTTCCTCAGTGCCCAGACCAGGGCTAAACAGTCCTTCAAAATCCCATCAGCTTCTTTACGAGTTTTCTGTACCTGCTCTTTATAGGTATCCACAATCCCTTCATACTGACGTAGGGTGCCCTTGAGTTGCAGCACCTCAATATGAGCCAGCGTCAGCTTCTCCTCCAGTGTCGCTAAGTTTGTCTTTAATGTTTCATGTTCCACTCTCAAGCTGGTGTTTTCTGCAGTCTGTCGGTGCAGCTTGTCTAGCAGAGATTCACGTTCTAAACGTGCTTTTTCCTCTGCGCTCCTCTTCTCCTTCATCAGCGCATTGTAACGGGACTTCCACGTATCAATAGCGGATAGAGATTTACTGAGCTCAGCGTCCTGGGGCTTAGCAGCAGGGGGGTCAGTCTCTGCTGCACAGATTTGAGCACGGGTAGTCACAGGGTTAACATCAGCGGGACCCATGGGAGCGTAGGCAGAAACAAGGGGAGCCAAGTCATTTCCAAGAAGAACATCAGCAGGTAAGTCCTTCTTGACCCCCACATTCACAGGTCTAGCGCCCACTCCCCAATCCAAATGTACCCTGGCAACAGGTAGGCTGAACACATCGCCCCCTGCTACCCTCACAGCCACAGTGTCTCCAGTGTACTGTTTCTCAGACACCAAGTTCTTTTGAAGCAAGGTCATGGTAGCACCAGTATCCCGTAGACCACTGACCTTCTTCCCATTCACTTTAACCAGTTGCCGGTTATTCCGGTGGGCAGATTGCACAAGGTCTGCCTCATGTAGGATGCTCCAGCATTCTTGCGCCTCTACGTAGCGGGCCGCAGGCTGAGGGTTACGTGTGATTCCGCCGGCAGGTCTTCTCCAGGACTGTGCTTGGTTCGCTGCATTTAGGGGACACTCTGGTCTTTTGTGCCCTAGTTGCTTACATCCAAAGCATCGAATCGGTTGTGAGTAGCCCCGCGAATTGAACCGGGCTCTCTGAGGGTAGTTCGTGGCCAGATGCCGTGTGGTACAGCGGTGCGCCGGGGGTTGGTAACTGGCAGCTGCTGGGGTGACTGGGGGTCTGTACTCCACTCTAGCAGGGGGCTTAGTGGTAGCAGTGTCCAGTTTGCGGGCATCCGTATACTCATCTGCCAAGCGAGCCGCTTCATGCAGGGTGGAGGGTTTACGGTCCCGAACCCACTCTCGAACTCCTGCGGGTAACTTGTCGAAGCAATGTTCCAACAGGAATAGCTGCAGCACCTCTTCCCCAGATACGGCTTGGCACCCCGCTATCCAGTGAGCTGCTGTGCGGTGCACCTTACATGCCCACTCAAGGTAGGAATCTCCAGCTAATTTAACAGTGTCTCTGAACCGCCTCCGATATGCCTCCGGTGTAACCGCATACCTGGAGAGCAGAGCCTCTTTTACAGTATTATAATCCCCGACTTCCTCATCTGGAATGGCCCGAAAAGCCTCACTGGCCCGGCCGGATAATTTTCCGGATAATATCGTGACCCAGTCCTCTGCGGGTACCTTGTGTAGTGCACATTGCCTCTCAAAATCCGCAAGGTACCCATCAATCTCTCCTTCTGTTTCCAGGAAGTTTTTAAAAGCTGCAAAATTTACTTTTCTCTTTTCCACTGGGTTTGCTGCAGCGCCGCTTTGGCGAAGTAGGTTGGCCTCCACAGCTGCTATGACCCGGTCGATAATTTCCGCAGATGGGTTGGGGCCATAATATGCCAGTCTTATTTTAACCGCCCGATCAAATCTTGCTTCTTCAGGGGTTCTGTCTGCTATGCTGGGCCCATTTGTTCCTTCTGTTCCTGGTAGTCTTTCCATCTTAGTCAGTATTGTAATAATCCCCCTCTTCCTGAGGTTACTGGCTTGTGTAGTTGCTCTTCTGGGCGATAAGGTTCATTCCGTCGCTTGCCACCAATGTTACGGTACCAACAGTGTACCAACGGTTAATACCAGATGAACAATGTCCTGCATAGGGAATCAGCAATTCACAACCCAGCCAGTTTCAGGTTTAAAACAGAATGACATTTATTAAAGGCTAGATGCCTAGTATTTATACAGGTTTGACCCCAGATGGGGGGGTTGAAAGACTCTTGTACATTTAGATAAAAAGGGGAAGACGCCCTTTTATGAAACAGTAGAATTACATTACTTAAATACTTTACTTAGGCAGATAACAACTTAAACACATTTGGCTTGTCTTATCACCTAGCGTCTGCTCTCTGAGGGTGATTAAACAATGGCCTGTTTATTACTTAAATGTAATTATAGCACACAATAGCTGAGGCCAGAAAACCTGTCTATAGAAATTAGTTTCTTAGCTAAACACAATTAACTCCTTCAGTCCTGACAGAAGGGTCTGTCACAGTGTTAAAAATAGGAGAAAGTGTAGTAGAGTGGAACAAAGTACTGGAAGCTCATTTTGGTCACTGAAGATCTTATCATGGTCACTATTCTTTGGCCAAACACTGCTCTACATGCAATAGAGATTTATTGATTGCATTAAGCTTTCAATTGTATTTTCATTACAGACTTTTAGATAAACTCTTTAAGATGAAACATACATTTTTTCCTAGAGAAATAAGCATAATCTTTGCTTTTAATTATCAAATTTTTTCCACATGATACCTGCTTTATTTTAAAGGAAATGGTTTCAGTAAAAGATAATGTTAATTACAACCACACTGTCAACACAATGATTTGATGTTTCAAAAGTATAACTAGAGAAATCAAAAACAATTTAAAGTATTTTATGGCACCTGTACTATATGTCATATTCCCAATATGCAATTTGGTTCTGTCAACACAATGATGCTTTGAAGCAGTCATACTCTTTCAATGTTACATTACTTTGTTTTTGTAAATTGTCATTATGCAAGTAAGTCTGCTGTTCACAAATTGTTTTCAAAAGTTTCCAGTCTATTTCATCTTTAAGAGAAAAACGGTAACTTTGCACTATGTTTAAGAAAAGCTTTTGCAGAGATAATTCACTCTAGGCTGATAATACTTGTTAAATAAAGCCATACACACAGTGTATGTATATATATATATATATACACATGCCCTTAGAGAGATACAACTGCACCTCACTGACAAGGCCCACAGAAGGCCGAAACGATCGTCTGGGGTTGTTGCTTCCCTTGTTCAGAGAAGAATTGCCTGGTATTTCGGCACTGGACTGTCATTGGGCAGGGTCAGACTGATATCGTTCATTATATTTTTTCTCTGTGAAGGGGCATAGTGTGCAAAAAGAACGTGCACCCTGAGGAGTTAAAATAAAAATGAACATGCATGGAAGTTATTCCAGCTTCTGTTCTATCTCATGGAGTGCTGTTCTCTTTCTTTTGAATTTTATGCAAATTGCTCTTAGGCCACCCTAAGAGTAATGGGGAAACCAGACGTGGACTCCATGCACACTTGCCCTTAGAGAGATACAACTGCACCTCACTGACGAGGCCCATAGGAGGCCGAAACGATCGTCTGGGGTTGTTGCTTCCCTTGTTCAGAGAAGAATTGCCTGGTATTTCGGCGCTGGACTGTCATTGGGCAGGATCAGACTGATATGCTACAGGATATTTTTTCTCTGTGAAAAGGCATAGTGTGCTAAAAGAACCTGCACCCTGAGTTGCAATTTAAATGAACAGGCATGGAAATTATTCTAGCTTTTGTTCTATCTCAGGAGTGCTGTTCTCTTTCTCTTTCTCTTTTCACACATATATATATATATATATATATATATATATATATATATATATATATATATATATATATATATATATATATATATATATAGCCAACAGCTAAAATCTTGCAATTAGGTTTTATGTATAATAAGAACAACTTTTGCTTTTGATTTTGTTAATGTTGGCAAAAGGTTGCATTTGAGTGTTCTACAAAACAGAACATCTAAAAATTCATTCTTAATGGCATTAATTATAGCAAAATCACAAAGCTCTGAATGTCAGATTTTCATATATAATTTTGATACATTAATGTCTATAGAAAGTGGAACACACTAGTAGTGGGTTGAGTGCTTTGACATTAATTGTATTTATTTATTTATTTGTTTTATTAAATTTATTCCAGCTTGCCACTTATTTATTAATCCTTACAGTCAGTATTAAACACAACATAATTAATATTGCATTGATTTTATTACATTTACACATAAATAAAGAGAATCCCATCCAAAAAAACAAGAAAAATGCTAATTTTTAAACAATAAAAGCTATAAATCACTGGCATGTTAAATTACATAAAATAAGAATATATTCATTCACTTAAGCAGTGACAAAAGGTAGAGTGATCAAAAATAATTGTATAAAATATTTAATTAATCCTATTAACTCTCCATTAAAAATGTTTGCTAATGTAAGGACTCACCAACCAAGTTCACGATATGTGGATTCTTAATCTCGCCGGCATTAAACTCCCACTGCTCGCCGACATTCAGTGCCCCATGTATGTGCTGGCTTGTGCTGCCTGCTGTGCCCTGCATCCCACTAGGGACTCCTCCAGTGAGTCTCATCGATCCCATGCTGGCCACAAGTGCTGAAGCAGATCCAGAGGAAGAGTGTTTAGGTATTGCAGGGCCTTGTCCTTTGTTATTCCTGTTTCTGTTTTTATGTTGGTTTACTGGCTCTTTGACCTCCAAATTTGCTGTTTGACCTGCACTGACCTTTGACCTGATTTTTTTTTTTATATATATCTTTATTTATTTATTATTTACCACAGAAGAACCTATAAGATTGGTCTGCTTAGGGGTCCTTTGATGGATGCAGAAAAAGCCTGCAGAAAATCCCAAGGACTGTGCTTGTATTTTGGCAAACCTGATCACCAGGTTTTGAGAATGCAAAGTGAAGCCTATACCAAGGGGAGGTATGATAGCTGCTATCACACATTTTGTGGAGGTACCTCAACGGTTCACAAATACACACCAATCTGTATCTCTTCTGTTACAGTGGAGTTTTAAATCATTCCCTCTATATGCCATGATCAACTCTGGTACAAGGAAAAGTTTCTTAAATGTAAAAGTAACCCAAGATATATCAATACCCATGAACAAGAAAACAGATCGGAAGTCTGGACATGTCACTAGAGAGACTATCCCTTTATCGGTTACACTTCTGCGCAAAAGTAAGAAATCATGTTTAATATGGTCTCTCTAATGTAAGATATATCCTTTCTCTTTACCTGAGTTAAAGGGATAGTAAGCCCCAAAAAAAAAAACTTTCCACATTTCAAAACCTCTTATCAAATACTTATATAGTGCAAATAACATGTATAAGCAAATGTTTATGGTTTTCTTGTAGTTTCCTGACAAAATTATTATTGCTGCCAAGCCCATTTTTTATCTTTGTTATTAATAGCATATTAGCGTGTTCTACCTGAGTAGAACAATCATGGTGGCCCGCATGCGCATTTAATATGGTATCTGACCCACGCATGCGCAAATTGATTTTTACTAGTTTAGTGTCAGCAGGTGCATCATCAACCCTGCACTGGATGATGACGAATAAGGCCGTGACATTGTGGGAGGGCACACCAGAGTTCAGAAGACAGAGCGGATGCCACAGCCGATGCAGTCAGACTTAGAGAAGCGCACAGAGGTAAGCATTTAGAAACCCCTAGACTGACAAGCATATTTGATAATGTCATAATCAGTGCAATTAAGACTTTAGGCTGTGTCTGACAATGCGTGGGAGCAGATACATAAAAATGGCGAACAGGAGTTCAAATGTACAGCGCGCATCCGATTGCCCTTAAATTATACAGCGCATGTGATTTTACAAGAAGCATATCATGAATATTCAAATTAGAGGCGTTATATGGCAGTGCGATTGGAGGATGTGAGATAATTCATTATTGAAAGTTCCTGCCTTGTTTTATGGGCGGTCGTTAGAGCCATTTTTAGAAGGAAAAAAATGATTTATTAATGATTAGAAGATTTGTTTTTGGGTTAAAGTAAGTGCATTTAAAAGTTTTAGTATTGAGGTATCTTATAATGTGCTTTTTATTCATACAAATTTTAAAAGATTTCTAACCCTTTAAATATTTTTAAAGAATATATTAAGAGAACCTACAAAAATGATTCATACGCCATTCTATCTCCCCAGCTGGTGCTGGGATAATATTTGTAGTTAAAAAGGTTGCATAGACTATAGGGCATTAAACGCAATCATCATCAAGAATAAATGTCCTTTGCATCTCACACCAGAATTAAAGGATCATCTCCAGTCAGCCTTTTATTTTAGTAAACTAGATCTAAGAGTGGAAGACAGTGTTCCCCTACCGCTACCTACACTTTGGGTATCTGGTTATGCTGTATGGACTATGCAATGCACTTACTACTTTTCAGAGATTTGTAAATGATATAATGAAAGACATCCTTAGCATCTACATAGGGATCAATTTAGATGATATATGGATATATTCAACTGCCCTAAAGGAACATGTGTGGGCAGTTCTGCAATGCCTCAAAGAACATAATGTATATACCAAACAGGAGAAATGCATGTTTGAGACTCAGACTGTTGAGTTCCTGGGATATGTGGTTTTCCCTGGGAAATTACAGATGGATAAGAAAAAGGTAGAAGTTATATTATCCTTGTCAATCCCAACTACTAAAAAGGGTTTCAGATTTTCATAGAATTTTGTAACTTCTCTCAAGTGGTAACACCAATAACTTTCATTACCAAGAAAGAAAAATAGGCTCCATTGGTCAGATGAAGCTAAAAAGACTTTTGATATGCTCAAGAAATTAATAATTTCATAACCTATCCTTCTACTACCTATAACTAAGAGACCATACTTTATGGAGATAGATGCTTCAAATGTTGCAGCAGGAGCTGTATTATCTCAGAGAGAAAGGCTGAAAGAAGATCTCCATTCTGTGGCCTTCATTTTGCCTGCAAAATGTAATTATGATTTTTCTGAAATATAACTACTTCAAATGAAAATGACTTTAGAAGAATGGTGATACCTATTCAAAGGAGCTACATATCCCATCACCATTTACACAAGTCACCGGAATCTAAGGTATTTACAGAAAGCTCAATGACTAAGACCAAGACAAGCAAGATGGGGCTCTTCTTTTCTTAGTTTGACCTAAACATCACAAACAGACCAGGATATTAACAGAATCCCCAGAGAATACCAATGAACTAGAACCTAGGATAAAAAGGTTCTTCCTTGCCACTGCTACTTCTTTTTGGGATGAGATGAAAGAGAGGACTGAGGCATATCCCTTTTCTTCCTTATTACCACAAATGAGAAAAAAAACAAGGAAATTTATAAACATAAAATAGTGGTTCCTGGTGTATCGTACATAAGGTTCTGGAGATCTGTCATGACTCACCTATGACTGGACATGGAGGAGTTCATAAGACCTAAGACCTAGTAAGGAGAACTTTCTGGTGGCATCACATGGACAGAGAATATTATGTCACCGCTTGTTTCAATTTTATTAAACACAAGGACTCCTATCCTCATCCTCAAGGATTCCTACAACCTTTACCTGTTTCAGAACAAGCCTGAACTGACATTTGAATCTATTTTATTTTTGAGATACCTAGAGAACAAGGTTCTAACATCATAGTGGTGATTTCCAAAGATGGCTTGTTTAATAGCTATTAAAGACTTACTCATAGCCAAAAAAACCAGCTCAGCGCTTTGTTCAAGAGATCTTCAAATTGCATGGACTACCCAAGACCACAGTAACTGATTGAGGGATTAGCTTTTCAATTCACTTCTAAATTTTGGACAACTTTGATGAGAACTCCCTATACAAATTAATCCACAACATATCACACACAGATGAATGAACAAACAGAACACACAAATCATGACTGGTATCAATACATTACTCTTCCCAAAGTTGCTTAAAACAACCAGATTTATAGATCCATTCATATGTCTCCATTTTTTTGCAAACTATCGGCTAGATTTAGAGTTCGGCATTTGCCGTCAAAAGCAGCGTTAAGGGGTCCTAATGCTGATTTTGGCCGCCCGCTGGTATTTAGAGTCAGGCAGGAAAGGGTCTAACCCTCACTTTCAAGCCGCGACTTTTCCATGCCGCAGATCCCCTTACGCCAATTGCGTATACTATCTTTTCAATGGGATCTTCCTAACGCCGGTATTTAGAGTCTTGGCTGAAGTGAGTGGTAGAGCCACAAAAAAAAGTCAGTAGTTAAGAGCTTTATGGGCTAACACCGGTTTATAAAGCTCTTAACTACAGTGCTCTAAAGTACACTATCACCCATAAACTACCTATGTACCCCTAAACCGAGGACCCCCCAAATCGCTGCCACTATAATAAAAAATTTTAACCCCTAATCTGCCGACCGCACACCACCGCCACCTACATTATCCCTATGTACCCCTAATCTGCTGCCCCTAACATCGCCGACACCTACATAATATTTATTAACCTCTAATCTGCCCCCCCAACATCACCGCTACCTAACTACACTTATTAACCCCTAATCTGCAGACCGGACCTCGCCGCCACTATAATTAATGTATTAACCCCTAAACTGTCGCACTCCCGCCTCGCAAACCCTAGAATAAATAATATTAACCCCTAATCTGCCCTCCCTAACATCGCCACCACCTAACTTCAAGTATTAACCCCTAATCTTCCGACCGGACCTCGCCGCTACTCTAATAAATGTATTAACCCCTAAAGCTAAGTCTAACCCTAACACCCCGCTAAATTAAATATAATTTTAATCTAACGAAAGAAATTAAATCTTATTAACTACAGTATTCCTATTTAAAACTAAATACTTACCTGTAAAATAAACCCTAATATAGCTACAATATAACGAATAATTATATTGTAGCTATTTTAGGATTTATATTTATTTTACAGGCAACTTTGTATTTATTTTAACTAGGTACAATAGCTATTAAATAGTTATTAACTATTTAATAGCTACCTAGTTAAAATAATTACAAAATTACCTGGAAAATAAATCCTAACCTAAGTTACAATTAAACCTAACACTACACTATCAATAAATGAATTAAATAAATTACCTACAATTACATACAATTAAATACACTAAACTAAATTAGAAAAACAAACAAACACTAAATTACAAAAAATAAAAAAAGATTACAAGAATATTAGGCTAATTACACCTACTCTAAGCCCCTTAATAAAATAATAAAGCCCCCAAAATAAAAACGGTCCCTACCCTATTCTAAATTAAAAAGTAACCAGCTCTTTTACCAGCCCTTAAAAGGGCTTTTTACGGGGCATGCCCCTAAGTCATCAGCTCTTTTGCCTGTAAAAAAAAATACAACCCCCCCAACATTAAAACCCACCACCCACATACCCCTACTCTAACCCAAACCCCCCTTAAATAAACCTAACACTACCCCCCTGAAGATCTCCCTACCTTGAGTCATGTTCATCCAGCTGGGCACCGATGGACCAAAAGAGGACATCCGGAGCGGCAGACATCTTCATCCAAGCGGCATCTTCTATCTTCATCCTTCCGGAGCGGAGCCATCTTCTTCCAGCCAACGCGGATCCATCCTCTTCAACCGACGACTACTCGCCGAATGAAGGTTCCTTTAAATGACGTCATCCAAGATGGCGTCCCTTGAATTCCGATTGGCTGATAGGATTCTATCAGCCAATCAGAATTAAGGTAGGAAAAATCTGATTGGCTGATTAAATCAGCCAATCAGATTCAAGTTCAATCCGATTGGCTGATCCAATCATCCAATCAGATTGAGCTCGCATTCTATTGGCTGTTCCGATCAGCCAATAGAATGCGAGCTCAATCTGATTGGCTGATTGGATCAGCCAATCAGATTGAACTTGAATCTGATTGGCTGATTTAATCAGCCAATCAGATTTTTCCTACCTTAATTCCGATTGGCTGATAGAATCCTATCAGCCAATTGGAATTCGAGGGACGCCATCTTGGATGATGTCATTTAAAGGAACCTTCATTCGGCGAGTAGGCATCAGTTGAAGAGGATGGATCCACGTCGGCTGGAAGAAGATGGCTCCGCTTCGGATGGATGAAGATAGAAGATGCCGCTTGGATGAAGATGTCTGCCGGTCCAGATGTCCTTTTCTGCCCGGATAGGATGAAGACTTCTGCCGCTCCGGATGTCCTCTTTTGGTCCATCGGTGCCCAGCTGGGTTAACACAACTCAAGGTAGTGAGATCTTCAGGGGGGTAGTGTTAGGTTTATTTAAGGGGGGTTTGGGTTAGAGTAGGGGTATGTGGGTGGTGGGTTTTAATGTTGGGGGGGTTGTATTTTTTTTACAGGCAAAAGAGCTGATTACTTAGGGGCATGTCCCACAAAAAGCCCTTTGTAAGGGCTGGTAAAAGAGCTGGTTACTTTTTAATTTAGAATAGGGTAGGGACCTTTATTTTTTGGGGGGACTTTTTTATTTTATTATTGGCTTAGAGTAGGTGTAATTAGCCTAATATTCTTGTAAACTTTTTTTATTTTTTGTAATTTAGTGGGAGTTTTTTTCTAATTTAGTTTAGTTTATTTAATTGTATGTAATTGTAGGTAATTTATTTTATTCATTTATTGATAGTGTAGTGTTAGGCTTAATTGTAACTTAGGTTAGGATTTATTTTACAGGTAATTTTGCAATTATTTTAACTAGGTAGCTATTAAATAGTTAATAACTATTTAATAGCTATTGTACCTAGTTAAAATAAATACAAAGTTGCCTGTAAAATAAATATACATCCTAAAATAGCTACAATATAATTATTCGTTATATTGTAGTTATATTAGGGTTTATTATACAGGTAAGTATTTAGTTTTAAATAGGAATACTCTCGTTAATAAGATTTAATTTATTTTGTTAGCTTAAAATTATATTTAACTTTGGGAGGTGTTAGGGTTAGGGTTAGACTTAGCTTTAGGGGTTAATACATTTATTAAAGTAGCGGCGAGGTCTGGTCGGCAGATTAGGGGTTAATACTTGAAGTTAGGTGGCGGCGACATGGGGGGGGGCAGATTAGGAGTTAATACTATTTATTATAGTGTTTGCGAGTGCGGCGGTTTAGGGGTTAATAACTTTATTAGAGTAGCGGCGAGCTCCGGTCGGCAGATTAGGGGTTTATAAGTGTAGGTAAGGTAGCAGCGACGTTGGGGGGGGCAGATTAGGGGTTAATAAATATAATATAGGGGTCGGCGATGTTAGGGGCAGCAGATTAGGGGTACATAGGTATAATATATGTTGCGGCGTTGTCCGGAGCAGCAGATTAGGGGTTAATAGTATAATGCAGGTATCAGCGATAGCGGGGGCAGCAGATTAGGGGTTCATAAGTGTAAGGTTAGGGGTGTTTAGACTCGAGGTTCATGTTAGACTGTTAGGTGTAGACTTAGAGAGTGTTTCCCCATAGGAAACAATGGGGCTGCGTTGGGAGCTTAACGCTGCTTTTTTAGAGGTGTTAGGTTTTTTTTCATCCCAAACTGCCCCAATGTTTCCTATGGGGGAATCGTGCACGAGCACGTTTTGACAGCTTACCACTACTGTAAGCAACACTATTATTGAGGGTTGAAGTGGCAGTACATTCTGCTCAACGTACCCTTTTTGGAGCCTAATGCAGCCCTTCAGACAACTCTAAATACCAGCGTTGTCTTAAGGGTGCGTTGGGAAGAAAAGCTGCATTAGCTACGCGGGTCTTTACCGACAAAACTCTAAATCTAGGCGTATGGATTTCCTCCTATAATGTTGCCAAGCTCACCACTAACCTCTTATGTTCTGGGTGTAGAACAACATGGGAAAGACATTACCCAGACCAATTCTCTCCTCAAGAAGACTTTGGTCAATGAGCAAAACAGGGGTTTTTATCATATAAACAGTATAACAGTATTATCATATATCTTCCTGAGTGATAAGGTGTGGTCAGACATTCTTATGTCTGTCTTGCAGATTATATTTCCTATGGCTATGATACATCAACTTCCCAGGACCTACATCCAGTTTCTAATGTTTCACTACTGAAACCCTTACATTCCCTTCTCTGCCAGGACTTCCAAAAATTTTCCTGGACTCGTATCAGTGAATGAAGGGTGTAAAGTCCAGAGTATTCTAAACTCCCAGAGCCATTATCAGCTGGAGGACCTTTTTGTGGAGAATTCACGAGTTTCTGTACAGGGTGTTTATGCTCCTGCTAAAATAAGATCCTTCCACAAAAATCATCCATAGAAACTCACACCTACTTATACGCAGAGAGGTTGACCTGACTTTTGATACGATTTTGGATATTACACTTCTAGACTTGGCCTGACCTTTTACCACCACCCAAAAGACTTGCATTCTCCTTGAGTAGAAGTTCTGCAGTATGGGCAAATATTTCCTGCATCTGGGACCCGACTACCTACACCTGATAATAAAATATTTATAATTGCATTAAAATTAAAGTTAATTTACATAAGAAAAGCCATATTTCTTTTTTAAAAACACATTGTAGACAAACATTCTAACATAATAATAATAATAATAATAATAATAATAATAATAATAATAATAAACAGTAAGAATTAACAGCAATAGCTATATTTGTTAATATTGTTTAATTGCTAAGGAAGGCTAATATAAAAAGATTTGCACAGCCACAGCTAACTTATATTTTCAATGTTTTTGTTATTTTTCATATGAACCACATCCTTATTTCTTGAGTCTTGCATATTAGGTCAGTCTCTAAGCAACTTTCCAATATTTAATTTATGACCACATCCTCTAACAAACATTGACAATATGTAAAAAAGATTTCAAGCAATTCCAATAAAGCTAAATGCCATTTTAGAATATTTTCTATACTAATAAATATTTAAAGACAGTAAAAAGATATTGTTTTCTAATCATCTAATAGAAAATACTTTTTAAGACTTTTGCCAACTTAATTATAACATTCATTTTTTAATCCTTTCCTTATGTTTATGTAATATGTACTTATGTTTTGGTTTTCATTGCTTTGTTGATTTGGTACCTCCATTTTTGAATAGCTTGAAATCCTTTATTACTTTGAATTTGAATATGAATATACATAGAATTAGTTTAACTCTTTAATATTTAAAAATGTCATTATCTGAAAATAGAATGCCATCACTTGAAGATATAAAATTTCTTTATAAAGGAGACTTTTATTAAATGTACTACACATTTCACTCAATCCTTATGTGTAACACGATAGCCTCCATACACATTAATAGAATATGAACCAAAATTAAATAATTATTCTTCATGTTTAAAACAAATTCTATAACAATGGCTGATCTCAAGTTGTACTGCTCCTCCTGTCAATTCCAAACAAATTCTTCTTATGTTTATACATCATAAATTCATCTTAGTTAGCCATTATACACAGCAAATTATATTTAATGAGTTCATATAACTTTGGATATAGTTGTTTATTCATAGATATACAAGTATGCACCAACTTTGGAATCGATTAAATCAACATTTGTAAAATAGCCATCTGGAAGAAAATTGACTATTCTATAAAAGAAAATTTGTTGCAATGTTAACCTTTACATCTAGCTCGCATATTCTTCCAAAAGAGAAGTATGACAAGTTAGCTATCCCCAAACAGACAACTTGTTGGTATAGAGAAGGCTCAGGACTTCAAGTCCTCATTTTTAACTTGAAAGGTGTATTAAAAAAAAAAAGCTGAAGATCCCATTTTTTAACCAGTGCCACTAGCAGCAAGTGATGTTACCTAGTAATTGGTTTTAAAATAAACCTTACAGTAGCTTTAACTATAAACTAAGGACAAATTTAGCTCAAATTGAAAACAAAAACCCAATGGCCTCTATTTATCAAGCTGTCAACCGCAAATACGCTGGAATTCCGCAACGTATTTGTATTCCGCAGCGTATTTGTATTCCGCAGTGTATTTGTGGCGAGCCTGATTCGCCTTAGTTATCAAACCCTACAGACCGGCAAAAGTAGAAATCTGTGACGTAACATACGATCCGCTGGACTCACTCCGACACATATCGATGCTTACATCACTACAGATGTTCCGAACGCAAGTTCGGCACTATCTGACTACTTTTGGAAGTTATCAAATTCCTACCAGGTACGCTCGTCACTTTTCCGGCCCAGTGTACCTGGTTTTCAATACCATAGGAATCAATGGGAGTCTGAAAGCAGTGAAAGCTTATGTTCGCTGCTGCCCGATATCCCATTGATTTCTATGGGAAATGTCTACACCTAACACCCTAAAATGTACCCCGAGTCTAAACACCCCTAATCTGCCCCCCTACACCGCCACAACTAAATAAAGTGTTTAACACCTAAACCGCCACACCCGGAGCCCACAGTCACATACATTATACTTATTAACCCCTAATCTGCCCCCGCAAATACTACCGCAACTCTAATAAATGTATTAACCCCTAAACCGCCACTCCCGGAGCCCACCGCAACTCTAATAAAGTGTTTAATCCCTTATCTGCCGCCCCTACACTGCCACCACCTACATTATATTTATTAACCCCTAATCTGCCCCCCTACACCGCTGCCACCTACCTACATTTATTAACCCCTTATATGCCGCCCCCTACACCGCCAACACCTACATTATATTTATTAACCCCTAATCTGCCACCCCCAATGTTGCCGGCACTATATTAAATTTATTAACCCCTAAACCTAAGTCTAACCCTAACCCTAACACCCACTAACGTAAATATAATTTAAATATATCTAAATAAAATTACTATCATTAAATAAATTATTCCTATTTAAAACTAAATACTTACCTATAAAATAAACCCTAAGATACCTACAATATAACTATTAGTTACATTGTAGCTAGCTTAGGATTGATTTTTATTTTACAGGCAACTTTGTATTTATTTTAACTAGGTAGAATAGTTATTAAATAGTTATTAACTATTTAATAACTTCATAGTTAAAATAAACACAAATATACCTGTAAAATAAAACCTAACCGAAGTTACAATTACAACTAACACTACACTATAATTAAATAAATTCCCTAAATGAAATACAATTAAATGCAATTAAAAACAATTATCTAAAGTACAAAAAAACCCCACTAAATTACAGAAAATAATAAAATTATTTAAAAAATTTAAACTAATTACACCTAATCTAATCCCCCTAATAAAATTAAAAAGCCCCCCCAAAATAATAAAAAGCCCTACCCTATACTAAATTATGAATAGCCCTTAAAATGGCCTTTTGCGGTGCATTGCCCCAAAGTAATCAGCTCTATTACCTGTAAAAAAAGTACAATACCCCCCAACATTAAAACCCACCACCCACACACCCAATCCTACTCTAAAACCCACCCAATCCCCCCTTAAAAAAACCTAACACTAACCCCTTGAAGATCACCCTACCTTGAGATGTCTTCACCCAGCCGGGCCGAAGTCCTCCACAAAGCCAGGTAAAGTGGTCCTCCAGATGGACAGAAGTCTTCATCCAAGCCGACCAGAAGAGGTCCTCCAGACGGGTCTTCATCCAGGCAGCATCTTCTATCTTCATCCATCCTACGTGGAGCAGGTCCATCTTCAAGACATCTGACGCAGAGCATCCTCTTCTAACGCCATCCGACGACTGAATGAATGGTCCTTTAAATGACGTCATCCAAGATGTCGTCCCTTGAATTCCGATTGGCTGATAGAATTCTATCAGCCAATCAGAATTAAGGTAGGAAAAATCAGCCAATAGAATGCGAGCTCAATCCTATTGGCTGATCCCGATTGGCTGATAGAATTCTATCAGCCAATTGGAATTCAAGGGACGCCATCTTGGATGACGTCACTTAAAGGTACCTTCATTCTTCAGTCGCTGTGGAAAGAAGAGGATGCTCCGCGTCAGATGTCTTGAAGATGGAGCCGCTCTGCGCCGGATGGATGAAGATAGAAGATGCCACCTGGATGAAGACTTCTGCCCGTCTGGAGGACGTCTTCTGGCCAGCTTGGATTAAGACTTCTGCTCGTCTGGAGGACCACTTCTGCCGGCTTTGTGGAGGACTTCGGCCCGGTTGGATGAAGACGTCTCAAGGTAGGGTGATCTTCAAGGGGTTAGTGTTAGTTTTTTTTAAGGGGGGATTGGGTGAGTTTTAGAGTATGCTTGGGTGTGTGGGTGGTGGGTTTTAATGTTGGTGGGGGGGTATTGTACTTTTTTTTACTTTGGGGCAATGCCCCGCAAAAGGTCCTTTTAAGGGCTATTTGTAATTTAGTATAGGGTAGGGCTTTTTATTATTTTGGGGGGCTTTTTTATTTTATTAGGGGGATTAGATTAGGTGTAATTAGTTTAAAAAACTTTTATATATTTTATAATTTTCTGTAATTTAGTGTTTGTTTTTTTTGTACTTTAGATAATTTTATTTAATTTTATTTAATTGTAGTTAATTATAGTTAATGTAGGTAATTAATTTAATGATAGTGTAGTGTTAGGTGTAATTGTAACTTAGGTTAGGTTTTATTTTACAGGTACTTATGTATTTATTTTAGCTAGGTAGTTATTAAATAGTTGATAACTATTTAATAACTATTGTAGCTAGTTAAAATAAATACAAAGTTGCCTGTAAAATAAAAATAAATCCTAAGATAGCTACAATGTAACTATTAGTTATATTGCAGCTAGCTTAGGGTTTATTTTATAGGTAAGTATTTAGTTTTAAATAGGAATAATTTATTTAGATTTAGTTAAATTATATTTAATTTAGGGGGTGTTAGGGTTAGTGTTAGACTTAGGTTTAGGGGTTAATACATTTAATATAGTGGTGTAGGGGGGCAGATTAGGGGTTTATAAATATAATGTAGGTGGTGGTGGTGTAGAGGGGGCAGATTAGGGGTTAATAAATATAATGTAGGTGTCAGAGGTGTAGGGGGGGAAGATTAGGGGTTAATAAATATAATGTAGGTGGTGATGGGCTCCAGAAGCAGCAGGATAGGGGTTAATAACTTTATGTAGGTGGCTGTGGTATAGGGGGCGGAAGATTAGGGGTTAATATGTATAATGTAGGTGGCGGTGGGCTCCGGGAGTGGCGGTTTAGGGTTTAATAAATTTATTAGAGTTGCGGCAGGGTCCGGGAGTGGTGGTTTAGGGGTTAATAATTATATTTAGTTGCAGCGGTGTCCGGGAGCGGCGGTATAGGGGTAAAACTATAGGGGTAAACAGTATAGTATAGTGTAGGTGTTTAGTGACAGGGTACCGAGAAAGCTGTAAAAAAGCTGAAGAGCAGCGGGATCGATGACTGTTAGTTAACAACAGTCTGCTGCTCATCGCCCCGTACTTGGTGCACAGCTTTTTGACAGCTTTTTTAATAATTTTGGAGAACGTATTCAGGTCCGCGGCAGCGATGTTAGGCGATCTTAGGCGAGCATATTGGTGCCGTTGAATTCAAAAAAGTCGACGGCTTGATAAATAGAGGCCAATGTGTGAATATTGGACTAAATATTGTTTTTGTTTTTTTTTCAAGATTAATGAATATTCTGACCTTACACAGCTTTAATATTTATTTTAATTTTCGAGTGTGACCACAGATTCCATCTTGGTTATTATTGTTTGCTGACCTTCTAGGATCTCTATGGTTACATAATTAATTAAATGTTATTTAACCAAAAGAAACTTTCTTAAGTATTTTATTTTGTATACAGCAGTGTATTAGGAATGCAATTTTTCAAATTGTGATTATGCCTTCACAGTTCCTGTGTAACTAAATGTATATTTTTGTATAAATTAGATTTTATGTCTTTTTTATTTAAATTAAAACTGAAAAACTTTCAGCTTCAAATTCCCAGAGAGCATCAATACTTTCTATGGGCCAGATAATCAAACATTCTCCAGTTTGGAGAGAGAATATAGTGCTGAATTAAAATAGCCAGAACTCACTGAATTTTCTAAGAAAACGGGAGGAACCTGAAAATCCCAGAGAGATGAGAGATGCCATCCATAAAATGTAATGAAGCTCTTTCGGATACAAAATTCCACATGGGAGAGAGAAGGTAATTGAGTTCTAAATTAAACAGAAATGTTTTCACTACAGTTGAACTTGCTTTTGTCTATATTTTTGTATATATTAATTTTCTGTTAGTTAAAATAAGTGTATTGTGAATTTTGAGCAAACTTCACCTATATTGCTTGTCTCTGCTTTACATACATAAGTGAGAGAGATCTCACCGTGCTGAAGAATTCCGCCCTTTTTCTTTTGAAAATTTAGCGAGTTCTGCCTTTGCAAAGTCTGAACTACAATTTCTTTCCAAGCTGGATAATCTTTGAATATCAGGGCCTAAGAGAGTAGTTAATAACATAAATCATTTCCATTCCTGTAGGTATATTTTCCTCTTGAGAAGGAAAAAAAATATATATATATACATCTACTCTCTTTAAACTCCTAGTCTTCTTTTTCTAATTGACAATTATTATTGTTTAACATTATAGATGCATTTGTTTTGATATGTGTTCTTCATTTTTACTTCCTTTTTCATTTTATCTCCTTTTTAAAAAAATGTATTGCATTTTGTATACAGTATAGCTTAACTGCATTAATTGCAAAATAATTACCTCCTTCCTAAAAAACATATCTATAGTCTCATCTTATTTCCTATAGTTAAGAAGTCTTTCTATCCCAATCCACAGGTGTCATCTCAGATCTTATAAATGACTTCACCAGACAACCATAAAATGAAGAGAAGATCCACAGGGATTATGCCTATAGACCTGAGATATCCTTGGGGGACATAGCTAGTGGGCTAGCAAGATGACCACAACAAGTGTGCTCTGGAGAAAAAGCAACTTTCAGCCCCCATAAAACCATAAAAATGTGCAAATGTGTAAATTGAGGCAATTAGGACACCTCCGAAGCACAGCATCTATTCCAGCTATTCCAGCTATTTTCTAAAGAGGAACACAGTGGTTAGTTGAAATTCCCAATCTACAGCCCAGAAGCCTGGTGAGAGGTACTCTGGTTATGCACCATAAATAGCTAGCAGAATTGGCTCTTGTTTCCTTCTGCAATCCCCCAAGGCAGAACCTACAAGTGAGGCCTATACGACTGGACAATGTGGAGGAGTCAGTACTGAGGCACAGCAGCTGATTATCCCAGCTCACAATGTCACTTTTATGGCTTACCTCCACATGAAATGGCAGTAGTTTAAAGGGACAGTCTACTCCAGAATTTTTATTGTTTAAAGAGATATATAATCCCTTTATTACCCATTCGCCATTTTTGCGTAACTAACACGGTCAAATTAATATACGTTTTACACCTGTGATTACTTTGTATTGAATTCATTTTAGCCAATCAGTGCTGACTCTTAGGTAACTCCATGGAAGTGAGCACAATGGTATCTATATGGAACATATAAAATAGCACTGTCTTGTTCTAAAAAAACCCTGTCAAAATGCACTAAGATAAGAGGCGGCCTTCAAGGGCTTAGAAATTAGCATATGATCCTAACTAGGTTTAGCTTTCAGCAAAGAATACCAAGAGAACAAAGCAAATTTGATGATAAAAGTAAATTGGAAAGTAGAAAATGGCATGTCCTATCTGAATCATGAAAGTTTAATTTTGAATAGACTGCCCCTTTAATGCAAATAGATTGGCTGAAAACCTTCTCTGCATACAAGGTGCAAGCTGTTGTAAGGTGCAACCTTTAGTAATGGGCTCACACATTAAGGGCTATATATAAAATCTGATTATCTTGTATCTCAGGGGCAGATTTATCAAGCTCCATGCCTTGATGCCCTGTGTTTCTGGCGAGCCTTGAGTCTTAAAAACTGCTGCTCCATAACCTGTCTGCCTGCTCTGAGGTGGCGGACAGACATCACCAGAAATTAACCCGATTGAAAACGATTTGGTTGATTGACACCCCCTGCTTGCTTGGCCACGAATCTGAAGGGGGCGGCATTGCACCAGCAGTTCACAAGAACTGCTGGTGCAATGATAAATGCCAAGAGCGTATGCTGTTGGCATTTATTGATGTGCTGCAGACATGATCTGCAATATCGGATCATGTCCGCTCGTACAATGTTAATTCAGCCACTGTGTCTCTTTTGACAGCCCCCTTATCACATGACTTTTATTCATTATCTATTGACTTGCATTTTATCTGTGTTGTGCAGAACCCACGTGGCATGAGCACAATGTTATCTATATGGCCCACATTAACTAGCAGCCTTCTGTAATAGAAAGTAAATAAAAAAACATGTGATTAAGAGGCTGTCTATAGTGGCTTAGAAACATGCAGAAATTTAGAGGTTTGAATCTTATAAAGTTTATTACTATAATAATGTTGGTTTTGCAAAGCTGGGGAATGGGTAGTAAAGGCGTTATCTAACTTTTTAAACAATAACAATTTTAGTGTAGACTGTCCCTTTAAAGAGAAGGGAAATCCGACTCTGCTGAGGGACCCTGAGATACATGGGAGGACACAGAGGGTTCTTAGAGAATACTGGGACATAAACACCGGGTCTGTTAGGAACCCATTATTGATATGGGCTGCTCACAAACCTTTTATAAGAGGACTCCTCATAAAAGAAAAATCGATTAAAAATAAGCTAGCCGCCACATTGGTTAACACACTGCAAAAGGAGGTCGAACAATTGGAGAGGGAACATCATCTCTAATGACACATACAAGTTATTGGTGACTAAAAGGAGGGAGTTAGCCACAATATTGAATGACGCCTCCATTAGGGCAGCTTTGCGGTTGAGAGCCCATTATTTTGTTTATGCAAACAAACCGGACAGATACCCGGCATATAAGTTGAAAGAAAGGAATAAATTATTTTCAATACCCAAATTATATACAGATGGAGGTTCTATTACCTCGAATCCGCCAAAAATAGCAGATAGCTTCGCTCACTACTATGAAAATTTATACGACGGGAAGAAGGTGGCATCGGGAAATATAACCACCCTGATAACCAAATTTCTAGATGGTGTCGAAATTAAATTCAGTCAAGGATAGCGACTTAGAAAGTCTCAACAAAAAAATAACGAGTTTGGAGGTTTTAGGGGTGATTAAAGATTTAAAAGTCGGTAAAGTGGCGGGACCTGACGGTCTGACGGGAGAATATTATATTATATAATATTAAGAAGGAATTACTACCTCACCTAGTTAACTTTTGTAGTGGCATCATGGAAGGCTGGGAATTACCTAGGGAATCATTACAGGCAAAGATCATAGTGATACCAAAGGAAGGGAAAAACGCTAAATTTTGTCAAAACTACAGGCCGATCTCCCTGATAAACCACGACATTAAAATTTTCGCCAAAATTATGGTGAACAGATTAAAACAGATACTTCCCTCTCTGGTTCATCAAGATCAGGTGGGATTTATTCAGGATAGGGAGGCCCCAGACAATGTTAGGAGATCTATCACTCTGCTAGATTATTTGAAGGTCAACAGTACACCAGCTCTATTCCTCTCATTAGATGCAGAAAAAGCGTTTGACAGGGTGGTCTGGAATTTTATGTTTAAGGTACTTACAGCCATGGGTTTTAAAGGAGCCTTTATACAAGCGCTTAAACTAATCTATTCAGGGCCAACAGCGGTAGTAGGAGCGGCGGGTTATACCTCAAGGCAAATAGATGTTTTAAATGGCACCCGGCAGGGATGCCTGTTGTCGCCGTTGTTGTTCGCTATATGCATAGAGCCACTTGCTTCGTATATCAGAAACTCGAGGGACATTTCGGGGGTTCAGTTGGCATCCTCGGAATACAAATTGATGCTATTTGCTGATGATGTTTTGTTGACATTAACCAAGCCTTTAAACTCATTAACACACCTGAAAGAGTTCTCAGACATCTCGGGGTATAAGATAAATAACACAAAATGTGAGGCACTGTCAATTTGTCTACCTCCACACACAAAAAAAGTGATCGAGTTAAATTTCGAAATTACATGGGCAAAAAATTACATAACATACTTAGGGGTCAAATTGAGTGACAATTTGTCTAATCTATATAAACTAAATTATACCCCTATTTATAAAACTATTATAAACGATATAGGGAAGTGGAAAAACGGCAATGTCTCGTGGTACGGGAGGCATATGTAAATTAAGACGAATGTCCTTCCGAGGTTAATGTATCTTTTTCGGGAAAATACTCCAGAAGGGGATATGAAAGCTCGCTGAAAAAAGTGCAGATGAAAATCATAAAAATGACAAACAAAGTCAGTATGTGGATCTACCGTAACCGGTTTGTGAATATGTCCTTTGAACAAATAGTTTCTAAGGATCTGTGTAGATATTTCTTTTCTTGAAATGATGGCGTGAAGGCAGGCAGCTCCTGTTGATCCCGGAGAGAAGGGAAAAACTGTTAGAAAATGAGAGAAAAAAAGAGGGCACCACAATAGCGTGATATTGTCTGGAAAATGCAGAAACAAAGATGGACAGGTAATGTGCTTACAGGAACAAATGGCACTGTGCTGTGACCAGTGTGTGATAGCTTGCTAGCACTTAGCAGTGGCTAGTACACTGGGGAGAATGTGTTCCTTGGTCTCTTCTCCCAGGCAAACTCCTCTGGTAGTTTAATGTTGCAATGAAATAATGGACTTAATGTGTTATTATCTTATGGTTGAAATACCACAAACACGGACAACTTCTCAGATAAAAAAGGCTTTAATATGACGCGTTTCTTAACCCCAACTGGGTCGTTTCCTCAGATAAAAGCGAATCTTTTTCGAGCTATCCCAATTGGTATTCCTATACCGGAACTCAAAGCCTTGCAAGGAGACTTATTGAATTTTTGAGGGGAGATGGGAAGACAAGGATAGCGGTACAGCTGTTGAAGCAACATAGGCAGGTAGGTGGGGTAGGGGTCCCAAATCTTGTTGAATATTATCAGGCATCTAGCTTAGCTCAGGTGGTAATTCTAGCGAAAAGTGACTGCGTTTGGCCAAAAATAGAGGCGGATTTAGCGGGATATAATAGGCTAGCAGACATTATATGGGGCTCAGGGTTCCTCGTAAAAACAAATTATTACAAGTCACCGATAACGGCATAAGCAGTCCGCCTATGTAATAGAATCACGAGAGGATTGAAACTGTGTAAGATGGAATCCTTGCTAATGCCCATCAAATTTTTACTATCTAGGGAATCGAGAGGGTTATTGGGTAAATGGGAAAACAAGGGCTTATATAAGGTAGTGGACTTCTTACATTATTATGAACCTGTTGGACGAGAGAGTAACACTCACAATATCACAAGCATTATTACACGATAGGGTGAGAGCATTTAACAAGACAATCAACAGGCTTATCAGAATCCTCTGTACATGCCTGAGAGTTTGTGTCGCCAGACACTGGAAAGTGGGGACGCCCACTTGGCAGGAAGTGGTAGACAAAATAGTAGATACTTATAATTTGTCAGAAATAGCGGCTTGGGCACAGGGACAACCAGAGCCATTTCAAAAAAAAAGTCTGGTTCTACTGGATTTTAAGGAAGGAGGAGTTACAAAATGTGGCAGTACAGGAATGACAGAATTAAATATGGTGGTGACGGATGTCTGCTATGAGCAAGTCTGAGAATTTAAGATGTGGAGATATTATCCAGACTGTTTCTTGAAATATATTGCGAAGGTTATACAAACATACATTTATCTAACTGGGACAGAAGTTCTTTGGCACCACCTGGAAGGTGCGGGGGGAGAGAGGTTTTCTATGGGGGGGGTTGAAGTTTGAGTTCTTTTTTTATGATGTTATATGTACAGGACAGAGGATGTAGTGTTGAATGGTATAAGTGAACAAAGCCAATCAATTTATTGTATCTATTTGAACAAATGTTGTACCATGCTACATGCTCAACATGTGTGAAGAGCTTTTACCTGTACACTTATGTTATGACGAATTTAACTGGTGTTCAAAATTAATAATAACAATTATTTCAAATAAAGAGAAGGGAAGGATTTGGGATCTATACATTAAAGTTTGCACTTGAGAGAACGTGTTTACTTTCAACTTGTAGTACACAAGCAAGTTAGCATGGGGTGATATTGCTTTTTACCACCTGTGCTAACTTTTAATCTAGTCCCTAGTTAGGCTAACATGAGGGTTGGTCTCTGGGAATTTTTATATGATGCACTCTCAAAGCCTATCAGATATTTTCACATTTTCATTTTTGGAAAGGGCCTCATATCCAGTAAGGTTAATCGCATAGAATTCTAAATGGCTGAATTTCCCATTCTAAAGATCTGTGGCATTGAATTGGTTAAAAAAAAATCAACAGGTATATAATTTTCTCTCAAGAGACCCATTTTGAAAACAATTGGAATCCAAACACACTTTTAGAGATTGCAAGGGCAATTTATTAAACTGAAGGCAGCACTGTACACTGGGAAATTTTGTGAGCACCTACACAAATTAAGCAAAACAAAATCCATTTACAAACACAGCTCTTATAACAATCTTGCAATGAATAGTCCCATACAGAGCTAACTGACACCTAAAAACAAGTTTAGCAGTACGGTGTGGTATGGCTATACCGCTGAAAAATTAACCATTGCATGCGGAATATGCAGGTCTCCCGTATTACAAGTCGCAGCGGTACTCGATAGTCAGACCAATAAAAACCTTAGTCCCAACTGAGTTTCACAACCAACTAGAGAAATGGGGAAAAAAGGGCATCTACAAGGTAGCAGATATTTAGACAGAGGAAAGATTATCCCATTCAACCAGGTTCAAGATAAACTTAAGCCCCATTAGTACCTACAGGTGTCCTCGGCAATCCATAAATATTTTGCCCCCGGTACAGCTATATCGCTGGCATTCTAGCCTTTACTCAACTCTTGTTTCTGCACTCAAAAAAATGGCTTGAGTGCAGGATTTTCAAAGCACCCATATTACAGGTTGTGCAGTCCAGCTATTACGCTAGCATTATAGTCTATACCACCGCGATCCATTACGCTATCTGAGACCAGCAGGTATGGATTTTGTGATACAAAAATGTTTCACAAACCTCATAACTTAAATGTTACTAACACCCATAAACCCCATACTGAGAGCTGCTTAAATCCTATTGGCTGGTTTGAACAGCCAATAGGATTTATGCAGCTCTCATCTGATTGGCTGATTTGAATTTTACAGCCAATAGGAATGTAACGGTACCCCAATATAAAAGCGGTATCTTGCATTCAATCCTCAGGGTGCAGTGATGATTGTATGAAGAGGATCCTCCACGCTGGATGGCTCCGCGGTTACTGGTCCTGTTCTGCGGTCACCTCCACTCTGTGCCGCCTTTGCCCTGGATGGAGATAGAAGAGGTCCCTGTGCTGGATGAAGATGTTGCCGCCTGGAAGAAGACCTTCACAGCCTTGAAGAAGACCTTCTCTGCCGGACTTCAGGAAAGTTGAATACCTATTTGGGGGTTAGACTTAGGTTTTCTTTATTTTTTGGGTGTTTTTTTTTTTTTTTTAGATTAGGTATTTTTTATTTTAATGGGCACAAAAAATCTGAATGCCCTTTTATGACCTTTAGGGGCAATGGGTATCTTAGGTTTTTTTTAGACTTAGGTTTTTTTATTTGGGGGGTTGGTTGGGTGGGGGGGGTTTACTTTTAGGGGAGAATTTGTAATTTTTGTAGGTAAAAGAGCTGTTTAACTTAGGCCAATACCCTACAAAAGACCCTTGTAAGGGCTAATGGTAGTTTATTGATAGATTAGAGGTGTTTTTATTTTGTGAGACTTTTTTGTTTTTATAGGGCTGAAAGATTAGGTTTAATTTTTATTATTTTGGATAATTTTATTATTTTTTGTAATCTTAGTATTTTTCTATTTTGCGTAATTTTAGTGTTTGTTATTTTTGGTAATGTTAGTTTTTTTTGTTATCTTTCGTACTTTTAGTGTATTTTTTTGTAATGTTAGTTTTAAAAATGTTTTTGTAGTGTTAGGATTTTTTAATTTTGTAAATTAGGTTTTTTTAATTTTCGTTTATTTTTTAATATAGTAATGTTAGGTTGATTTATAATTTAATCATATTTTTTTTTTATTTCACAGGTAAGTTTTTATTTATTTTAAGATAGTTACATTGTAAGTTTAATTTAAAGTATACGGGATAGTTAGGTTTAGTGGTTAATAGTTTAATTTAGTGTGTTGTGATGTGGGGGCCAGTGGTTTAGGAGTTAAAAGTCTGATTATAGTAGTAGCGATGTGGGGGGGCAGCAGTTTAGGGGTTAATAACTTTATTATAGTAGTAGCAATGTGGAGGGCCAGCTGTTTAAGGGTTAATAGGTTTTTTAAGTGTTGGCGATGTTGGGGGTGGCGGATTAGGGGTATTTAGACTAGGGGGCTGATTTAACAAACCATGAATCTGGCTATCTCGTCCTGTTCATGCGCAAGCCTTCAGGCTCGCTGGAAACAGGAGTTAAGAACAGCTGTCTTAAGACCGCTGCTCCTTAACTGTATCCGCTGCCTCTAAGAGGCATACAGCAATCAACCCGATCCTTTATGATCGGGTTAATTGACACCCCCTGCTAGCGGCCGATTTGCCGCAAATCTGCAAGTTGTAGCATTGCACAAGCAGTTCACGAGAACTGCTTTTGCAATGCTGAATGCGGACAGCGTATCATGTCCACCAGGCAGTCATAAATCTGCCCCTAAGGGGTTTATGCTAGAGTGTTATGTTTTAACGTAACTTTCTTTTCCCCATATTATTATTATTGGTTATTTGTAGAGCGCCAACAGATTCCGCAGCGCTATAAACAAAGGGGGAGTACAACAAAACAATTATAGGGTAGAGGGCCCTGCCAAGAGTTGCACTGTTGTAGTCAGCTCTTAAGAAGGTGAACTACAAACAGCTGGACTTTTAGGCTTACATGCTAAGAGGGTTCAGGGGATTGCAGGGGAGGAGAGGAACTGGTATTAGGAAAGGTTAGCATAGGTTGTATGCGTCCCTGAACAGTAGAGTCTTTAGGGAGCACTTGAAGCTTTTAAAACTAGAGGAGAGTCTTGTGGAGTGAGGCAGAGAGTTCCATAAGATGGGAGCCAGTCTGGAGAAGTCCTGTAAACGGGAGTGTGATGAGGTGACAAGAGAGGAGGAGAGTAGGAGGTCATGAGCAGAGCGAAGGGGACGGGAGGGAGAGTATCTGGAGACAAGGTCTGAGATGTAGGGGGGAGCAGTGCAGTTGAGGGCTTTGTATGTAAGAGTGAGAGTTTTGTGTTTGATCCTAGAGGCAAGAGGAAGCCAGTGAAGGGATTGGCAGAGAGGTGCAGCAGATGAAGAGCGACATGTAAGGAAGATGAGTCTGGCAGAGGCATTTATTATGGATTGTAAAGGAGCTAGGCGGCAGGTGGGGAGACCAGAGAATACAGAGTTGCAGTAATCAAGGCGGGAAAGAATGAGAGAGTGGATTAAAATCTTAGTTGTGTCTTGTGTAAGGAAGTGTCTAATGTTAGAGATGTTTTTAAGGTGGAAGCGGCAGGCTGTAGCCAAGGACTGAATGTGAGGAGTGAAGGAAAGATCTGAGTCAAGTGTGACCCTGAGACATCGGGTATGCGGGGTAGGGGTAATGATGGAGTTGTCGACAGTTATAGAGATATTGGGGGTGGAGATTTTGGAAGAAGGGGGAAAATGAGGAGCTCAGTTTTTGAGAGATTTAGCTTGAGGTAGTGAGAGGACATCCAGGAAGAGATGTGAGAAAGACAGTTAGTGACACAGGTTAGCAAGGAAGGAGATAGTTCTGGTGCAGAGAAGTAGATTTGGGTGTCATCAGCATACAAATGATATTGGAAACCGTGGGACTTAATAAGGGAACCTAGTGATGACGTATAGATTGAGAAGAGAAGGGGACCGAGGACAGAGCCTTGCGGTACTCTGACAGAAAGGGGTGACGGGGCAGAGGAGGCCCCAGAGAAGGCTACACTGAAAGTACGGTTTGACAGGTAGGAAAAGAGCCATGAAAGGGCTGTGTCACAGATGCCGAAGGATTGGAGGGTTTGGAGCAAAAGAGGGTGGTCGACAGTGTCAAAGGCTGCGGACAGATCAAGGAGGATAAGCAGAGAGAAGTGGCCTTTTGATTTAGCTGTAAGTAGGTCGTTGGTGACCTTAACAATAGCTGTCTCTGTGGAGTGATAGGGACGAAATCCAGATTGCAGCGGGTCAAGAAGGGAGTTTAGCGTAAGGAAATGGGATAGGCGTGCATATACTTGTTTTTCGAGAAGCTTTGAAGCAAGAGGGAGGAGGGAAATTGGGCGGTAGTTGGATGGGGAGGTGGGATCAAGGGAAGGTTTTTTGAGGATAGGTGTGACCAGTGCATGTTTCAATGATGAGGGAAATGTACTAGTAGGGAGAGGTTGAAAATGTATGTTAGTGTAGGGGTAAGGGTAGCAGAGAGAGAGGGGAGCAGCTGTGAGGGGATAGGGTCAAGGGGACAGGTAGTGAGGTGAGAGCGAAGTATAAGTGCTGAAACTTCTTCCTCAGTAACAGGGGAGAATGAACTAAGTTTCAGGTTATGAGGGTTGTGGTTGAGTGAGAGTATTTGAGGGGGGGGGGAGAATGGAATTGTGTTGAGAGCTGATTTCATGTCTGATGGAATCAATTTTGTTAGTGAAGTGACTGGCAAAGTCTTGAGCTGACAAAGAAGTTGCATTTGGAAGTGGGGGAGGGCGGAGGAGAGTATTGAAAGTGGAGAACAGACGTTTTGGGTTTGAAGAAAGATTAGAGATAAGAGTAGAGAAGTAGTGTTGCTTGTGGAGAGTAAGGGCAGAGTAGTAGGAGTTCAAGATGAATTTGTAATGAAGAAAATCAGCTGAACTCCGTGATTTTCTCCAATGCCGTTCAGCAGTACGGGAACATCTGCGTAGGTACCGTGTCAGAGGAGTATGCCAGGGCTGGGGATGAGTGTGTGATTTCCTAGCAGTGGTAGGAGGGGCGAGATTGTCAAGGACGGATATAAGGGTGGAATTATAGTGGCAGATAGATTGTTCAGGGCAGGAAAAGGAGGAGAAGGATGAGAGGAGCGGTTGAAGGGAATTAGCAAGTTGTTGCTGATCTAAAGACCTAATGCTTCTGTGAAGTTTGGTGTGAGGAGTAGAAGGTGGGAGAGTTGTAGGAAGGGGTGATATGTTGCAGGTAAGGAGATGGTGGTCAGAAAGAGGAAAAGGGGAGTTTGAGAAGTTTGAGAGAGTGCATCGATAGCTAAAGATCAGGTCAAGGGAGTGACCGTCTTTGTGAGTGGGAGAATCAGTCCATTGTGACAGACCGAAAGAGGAAGTGAGTTGCAGAAGTTGTTTAGCAGATGAGGCAGTGGGATTGTTAAGGGGGATGTTGAAGTCGCCAAGAATGAGGGCAGGGGTGTCCGAGGAAAGGAAATAAGGAAGCCAGGCAGCAAAGTGATCTAAAAATTGAGTTGGGGAGCCAGGGGGCGGTATATGACTGCAACACGTATAGAGAGGGGAGAGAATAACCGAATCATGTGTGCTTCAAATGAAGAAAATGTGAGTGAAGAGAAGGGCTGTATTTGTTGGACGGTGCAACGAGAGGAAAGTAAAATACCGACACCACCTCCTTATCTATTGCCAGACCTAGGAGTGTGGCTGAAATGGAGACCCCCATGTGACAGTGCAGCAGTGGATGCTGTGTCTGAAGTAGAGAGCCAGGTTTCTCTAAGAGCCAGAAGGTTAAGAGAGTGGGAGATAAAGAGATCATGGATAGAAGTTAACTTGTTGCAGACAGAGCGAGAGTTCCAGAGTGCACAAGTGAAGGGGGAGGGGTTTTTAGATGTAAGAGGAATGAGATTAAGGTTACCAGAGTTTAGTTTATGAAGTCTATTGAAAGGCACACAAGGATGTGAAAGGTTAGGAGGTTGTGAGGGACCAGGATTAGGGGAGATGTCGCCAGCAGCTAGTATGAGCAAGAGGGAGAGTGACATGAGATGAGAAGCAGATTTGCAGTAATGAGACTGTTGTTTAACTGAAGTGCAGGGGGGAGAGAGAGTATTTAGGAATAAGTAGAGTTCATGAGTACAAAAGTAAGGTGAGTATAAGAGAGATGGGCTAATGAACAGTGCAGGTGGAGAGGGAGAAGGAGTAACTGAGTAATGTAGTTTGTTGTAGAGACAAGAGGTAGCAAAAAGGAATATGAAGATATTGAGCATTATTCTGAAAGTGGGAACCAAGTAAACACATGAGACACAGTGTTACAGCAGCACTTGCAAAAGGATACAATGATATACATAAAACATAGTAATACAAGAGTACTTGCCTTGTGTCTTGCCCCTTGCCCAATCCTTGTATAATTCTTAAAAATTGATGCCTCACTTATAAAATGTTCACTTTGAAAATGTGAACATATGCTATTGTTAAAAAGTACACAGCCCTGTTACCAATGCACACACCCCTGTGCAATGCACATCCCCTAACTAGTCTGAAATATATACAGGTAGGGCAGTCAGCTGAGTCCACTAAATTTACTTAATTGCTAATCAAAGACAATTGGTAAGGCCAATAGGAATGTTAGAATCTGGTCAGGGTGAGATGAGTTAAGTAAACAGACAATAACATTTGGAGGGGGTTAAAACTGTGACATAAGAAAACTATAAATTTAAGAGTTATAGCAAGTATTGATAAGGAGTGAGCATCACATGGCAATTAACTAGACATTAGAATTGAGACATTGGGAAAAAAACATTACAAAAAAAATGCAGGAATTAATTTTAACAGACTAAATTCAATTGCACAATATATATAAACACACACACAGAGGGATTTGTTGTAAAGTGACAGAAAAGCAAAGAATAGCACAATTTCAGTGCAGGGCCTGAGTTCACATACCAAAAAGAGGGGTTTGTTGTAAAGTGACAGAAAAGCAGGGAATAGCAAAATTTCAGTGCAGGGCCTGAGTTCACGTACCAAAAAGAGGGGTTTGTTGTAAAGTGACAGAAAAGCAGGGAATAGCAAAATTTCAGTGCAGGGCCTGAGTTCACGTACCAAAAAGAGGGATTTGTTGTAAAGTGACAGAAAAGCAGGGAATAGCAAAATTTCAGTGCAGGGCCTGAGTTCACGTACCAAAAAGAGGGGTTTGTTGTAAAGTGACAGAAAAGCAGGGAATAGCAAAATTTCAGTGCAGGGCCTGAGTTCACGTACCAAAAAGAGGGATTTGTTGTAAAATGACAGAAAAGCAGGGAATAGCAAAATTTCAGTGCAGGGCCTGAGTTCACGTACCAAAAAGAGGGGTTTGTAGTAAAGTGACAGAAAAGCAGGGAATAGCAAAATTTCAGTGCAGGGCCTGAGTTCACGTACCAAAAAGAGGGGTTTGTAGTAAAGTGACAGAAAAGCAGGGAATAGCAAAATTTCAGTGCAGGGCCTGAGTTCACGTACCAAAAAGAGGGGTTTGTAGTAAAGTGACAGAAAAGCAGGGAATAGCAAAATTTCAGTGCAGGGCCTGAGTTCACGTACCAAAAAGAGGGGTTTGTTGTAAAGTGACAGAAAAGCAGGGAATAGCAAAATTTCAGTGCAGGGCCTGAGTTCACGTACCAAAAAGAGGGATTTGTTGTAAAATGACAGAAAAGCAGGGAATAGCAAAATTTCAGTGCAGGGCCTGAGTTCACGTACCAAAAAGAGGGGTTTGTAGTAAAGTGACAGAAAAGCAGGGAATAGCAAAATTTCAGTGCAGGGCCTGAGTTCACGTACCAAAAAGAGGGGTTTGTAGTAAAGTGACAGAAAAGCAGGGAATAGCAAAATTTCAGTGCAGGGCCTGAGTTCACGTACCAAAAAGAGGGGTTTGTTGTAAAGTGACAGAAAAGCAGGGAATAGCAAAATTTCAGTGCAGGGCCTGAGTTCACGTACCAAAAAGAGGGGTTTGTTGTAAAGTGACAGAAAAGCAGGGAATAGCAAAATTTCAGTGCAGGGCCTGAGTTCACGTACCTGAAAGCAGAAGAGACAGTAGGTTAACTCAGCAATCCTTAACAGATGTCAGTAGGCAGTTTGATAGTTAGTAACCAGCAGTGTGGAGAGTATTGAGTGTAATTCTTGTATAATTCTTAAAAATTGATGCCTCACTTATAAAATGTTCACTTTGAAAATGTGAACATATGCTATTGTTAAAAAGTACACAGCCCTGTTACCAATGCACACACCCCTGTGTGGGGATTGCATTATAGCGTTTGCCATCCCACCATCACAGGTGTTAGTTTTTTCTAAAACTTTCTCTCCATTGATGTCTATGGGGGAAACGTGCACAAGCACGTCAAGTCAGGCCTTGGCTTTTGTGTGGTATGGATATCGCTCATTTTTTGCGTTATTTATGCACATAATTTAGAGCACAACTTGTAGTCTTGGTGTGAGCTCTTACTTAAAGAGGCACAAGCAAAAGAAATGTATCTGAAAGGGACATTAAACTACTGGTTACTATAGTACAATGGTTAATAATTACCATGTTATTGTTTATCTTCCTGTGCAGCTTTCTTCAAAGTGAGCTGGTTAGTATACTTGAAGCTGTGCACATTTACAGATCAGTGATATTGTTTTCTTTTCTATCATACTTTGGCTGCCTTTCTCTATATTATTCCTAATGGCTTATTATATTTGTTATATAACTTTTAAACTGTATAAAAAATGTGTCAGAAAGCCAATTGTTCTAATGAATGAAATGTGATACACTTCTAATAATGACAATGAGGCCCATTTATCAAGCTCCGTATGGAGCTTGTGAGCCCGTGTTTCTGGCGAGTCTTCAGACTCACCAGAAATAGCAGTTATGAAGCAGCAGTCTAAAGACCGCTGCTCCATAACCCTCTCTGCCTGCTCTGAGCAGGGGGACAGGAATCGCCACAATTCAACCAGATCGAGTACGATCGGTTTGATTGACACCCCCTGCAGGGGCGGCGTTGCACCAGCAGCTCTTGTAAGCTGCTGGTGCAATGCTGAATACGGAGAGCTTATTGCTCTCCGCATTCAGCGAGGTCTTGCGGACCTGATCTGCACTGTCGGATCAGGTCCGCAAGACCTTTGATAAATAGGCCTCTAAGTGATTGGCAAAAAAAAATAACAAATGCTCGCTTAAAAGTAAAGACATGAATGGCACATGATGAAATAGAATGACGACGTGATGATTCCTGTCTGTACATGATTCGGCGTTGGGTTTAATACATAACTTCCGATTGTAAAAGTGGAGCATGGAGCAGGGAGATTTAAATGCAATTGTTTTTTGCCTGTAGAAAGCTATCTTTGAGAAAGCAGTAAGCAAAACGTGTCAGATGGCATGCTGGCAGTGATACAGCGTGATGTAACTGTGAGTGCACTTATTTCACTATATACCTGATTTACTTTTTAGCACTGTACGAAAATTAAGATGTATTATTTTAATGATTGAGTGTCCTTGGACTCACAAGAGGTTAACATTATTTAATTATTCAATAATGAATGAACTTCAGCAGAGTTGTTATATTTCATACCACTGTTTCGCCCCCAAATGCGATCATATAAAACAATTGTTAACTTTTTCACTTTGTGTTTCTCACTGAAATTATTTACATACCGCTTGTGCAGTTATAACACAAATGGAAATAAAAGCTTCTCTGGGGTCCCCTTTGTTCATTAATAGCAGACATGCATGGCTTTGCCATTGATTTTTGGTAATTAGGAGGCCTCTAATTGCAGATGCACACCATACTTCTTAAAATCCTGGCAGTGAAGGAGTTAATTAGTTAGCTGGCAAGGGTTTTAGTATTCTAGTTTAAGGATTACCCTCCAACCCCTCAAATCCCTCCCAAACTGCCCCCACCACCACCTGTATTAAGTTTAAATGCTTTTTTATGTTTGCATAAATTAATTTTATACATTTATTTATTTTTCTACAATGTAAGATCCCCCTTACAATCCCACCTCCGTAATCCCTCCCAAGCAGCTCTCTATCCCCCCCTCCTCCTAATGGTGTCTGCAATCTTGCCAGTACCCAGTTTAGGTTTGCATTCTAATATATCCCCCCCCCCACCCTAATTCCTCATTCTTCTGTAGTGTAGCTTTCCTTCCTTCCCTATCCCTTTCAAACTTTATTTTCTGTAGCATATGGCCTCCACTCTCCCTCCCCTTTCAACTTCTGTTCTGCCCACCTGCCTCCCTCCTTACCTCCCACATCTCTCACTGGTACTGAAGGAAATCATTACAGACAGTGACACAGACCGTGTTCCTGAAGCTGTGAATTATATATGTGTTATGCGGTACGATAAGCTTCATACCACTTAACGCATATATACGTCATATTGGATCAAGTGGTTACTCCAAAGTTCAAGGTACAGCCGTCAAAAATCCAGAGATATTACTGATGTATGAAAGTGCACTGCTTTTGTCACAGAATACAATAACTACATTCTCTATACATCCAGTATAGAGAAGCAGAGCTTTAATTAAGTGACCTCTTTCTACAGAAAGTTTTAATCATATTTCGGATTTGGCCTGAACTTAATTAAAAGTTTACTATGGGGCCAATTGATGAAGATGCAGGCTGACATAATCCGTTGTAGCAAATCATGTCCGCCCAACATGGATACATTCCGACAGCATACAATGTCGGCATTTATCATTGCACAAGCATTTCGTGTGAAATGCTTGTGCAATGCTGCCCCCTGCAGATTTTGCTTTGTTCTTTTGGTATTTTTAGTTGAAAGCTAAATCTAGGAGGTTCATATGCTAATTTCTAAGACCTTGAAGGCCGCCTGTTAGCTCAGGGCATTTTGACAGTTTTTCATCACTAGAGGGCTGGTAGTGTCAATTTTGTAGAAGACTCTGCGTGCATACATCATAACCTACCAAATAGGGTTATGGTTTCTCCTAGGGAAGAATGGTAAAATAAAAAAAAATAAAACCCAACATTAATGTCTAAATGTACTGCAACAGTTTTATATTTGATACATCATGAATATTAGGACTTAGATAAAAATAAACAAAAAAGTGCTCTCTCCAAATGAGTAGCACATGCATTTTTGCCTGTGGTATCCCTACCTATAATTAAAATTAAATATTTATGCTGATTTCATATTCATGTCCCAGATCTCATCTACTGCCACTCTACCCACACTGATAGGAATGAGAGCTGCTTAAATCCTATTGGATGATTTGAAAAGTCAATAGGATTTTAGCAGCCCTAATTCCTATTGGCTGATTTAAAATTTTCAGCCAATAGGAATGCAATGGTACCCCCAGTATAAAAGGGGTACCGTGCATTTCAATCCTCAATGTGCGGCGGACGATCACATGAAGAGGACCTCCACATCGAATCGATGGACTTACGCCTGGATCTCCACCTTGAGCCTCCGCCTCTGCGCATCGACAGCTCTGCCTCCGCAGGAATGAAGAAGATGCCAGTCCCGCAATGGATGAATATGGAGCTGCCTGGATAAAGATGGAGCTGCTGGGATGAAGATCACTCAAGCGGGACTTCAGCAACTGTGAGTACCTAAAGAGTGTTAGGTTTTTTAAAGGTTTTTTGGGGTGTTTTTTTTTTAGATTAGGGTTTGGGCAGTTCATAAAAGAGCTGAATGCCCTTTTAAGGGCAATGCCCATACAAATGCATTTTTCAGGGCAATGGGTAGATTAGGTTTTTTTATATAGTTTTTTTTGTGGGTTTGGGGGGTTGTAATGTTAGTGGGTCTCTGAATTTTTTTTTTAGAAAAAGAGCTGATTTATTTAGGGCAATGCACTACAAAAGGCCCTTTTAAGGGCCCTTGGTAGTTTATTATAGATTAGGGTTTTTTTTTTTTTTTTTATTTGTTTTTTTTAAGCAGGGTATTAGAATAGGAATAATTTTTATTGTTTTCAATAATTTTGTTTGTTATTTTTTGTAATGGTAGGTTTTTTTTACTTTTTGTAATTTTTTTTTTCCAAAATAAGTTTTAATTAGCATATATAGTGGTGATACAATATTCAGCAAAAAGTTATGACATACAAATATATTTTCACATTTATGTTATACATGACAAGGACATATATTAGAAAGGTTAATCTCCTATTCAATGACTCTGTAATTCTGTATTACAGAATATAAAAATATTTTTTTTCTGTATGCTCTATGA